>NC_062519.1:15057374-15082374 GCF_022655615.1 Tachysurus fulvidraco
TTTACTCAAAAGTATGACGAGATTAATCACGTGTATGAATAGAAAATACAGGAAATAAAGTGAGGTCTTGCTTCCCTGAGAGCGTCAGCTTCGTGCCAGGTCTTTATCCGCGCCCGACGGCGTCTCGTCTTCGGCTGCTTCAGGAGAAGAAGTCGTTTCATAAAGATTCAAGACTTTATTGTCATATCTACAGGAAACGGTGAAATTCTTACTCCGTGAATCCTCCAGCAGTCTGTGACCTAAATGAAAATGTGAGAAAGAAAGAACTGAACACGCAACTCGAAAAAAATGACGCATTTACAATTTTAGTATTGTGTAATTGTGCGATTCTGGTAATTCTATACTATTAGTTATAAATAGACAAAATAGAAAAAAGAGACAAAAGGTATAATCAGCAGTAATGAGGTTGTACATAACTCGTCTGCAGTGTTGTGCTAGTTACTAAAAAATAGTAACTAGTTACAATTACTAGTTATTTCATTCAAAAAGTACTTTTTCTGAATTACTTTTTAGTTACTTTTTTAAAGAGCGTTCTTTAATGTTCCCATTAATGCCCTTTTATGCGTTATGGTTTATACAAACACAAAACCAAACATCCCAAGTATGTTGGGACATCCCGGATGTTCTGGGAGTCTCCCGCATATCGATAGCGACTCCCTGATTCCCGCAAATTAGTTACAATCTCCCAGAATCTAGAGCGAGCGAGCAAGAGCGCGCATGCGCGACAGAGACAAGTATTCAAGTATGTGCTCCAAACCTTGTAGAGAGGGAGGGGGGTCAATCCTAATTGGCCTGTTTCGGTAAGTCAACCAATCAATTGTCAGTGTGGGCAGGCTATAGCCCATGTGTTTCGGAATTACTGCCAACATACTTGAATAAACGGAAACACGCCCACAGCGCGTCTTCTTCATGTTTACAGGTTGGCATCCACCGATCCTACAATGCATCGCTGCTGTAAACATGTTAGGCTGTAGGCTACACTTCAGCCAAAATTAATTAATTTAAAAAAGTAACGGGTAACGCATCATATAGTAACGGAAACAGAGTTACTTTATTTAAAAAAGTAACGCATTAGAGTATTAGTTACTGTCAAAAGTAATGGCGTTACAGTAACGCGTTACTGCCCAACACTGCTCGTCTGATTGTTTTTGTAACAACAGAAAAACGTTGTTCCGTCACACCCCGAGGCGGCTGGAACTGTATTTACTTCACTTAGAACAGAGAGCGATGATGTAGTTTTGCTGATGCATCGTGATCCTGATCTGACCGCACGGAGCTCCTTCAGCTCACCCGAGCTGCACTTTCACACTCATTTAAAGTGCTTCACGAACTTCCACAAACTTTCTTTTCTTTTGTAGCTCAACCTCATACTCCAGCTCTGTGAGACGGATCAACACTCTATCATCGTTAATGATCTGTGACTCGCCGTATAGCATATGGCTCACCCGCAAAGCCGTCCTCTCTTCATATAGTCACTCTGTCGCCAGATGATGAGCGAAAAAAGATGAAATGAACCAAACACTTTACCAGCGTTAGTGGAGTCTGTGTGCTTTTACTGCGGCTCAACCTTCGAGTTAAAAAATACACTGAAACAAACAACAACGGGGGAAAAAACCCCCCCCAACAATTCTACTCAGTTCTATTCATGCATCCGATTGGAATTCTGTTCGGTAAGATCGTCTTTTATAAAGAGAGCGACGTGATTAGTGTTTTAGGTCAAATACTTTCCTTCTTCATGATTATTTTTTAAGATCTATAATCTTAATTTTATTCAGATATTTTTAGTACATTCACTCATTAAAAATAATAATATACATATATTTGAAAAAAAAAAATTCATAATATAGTAATTAGGGTAATAAAAATAATTGTCCAGATTTAGTGTACATTTCATATACATTTGTGACAATAAAATAATATTTATTATTTATATTTATTATAAACTATTATGGTAATAATCTGAAAATAGACTAAAAAAAAGCAGAATTCGATTAAATTCCATTTATTTAATGATTTATTGAAATAATTATAATTATAATAAATATCTAATATTTTGTATTATATTAAATATTTTACTAAACATTTCCTTTATTAACGGCATTTATTTATTTATTTATTTATTTATAGATTTATATTTATATTTTATTTATTTTATATACTTGTTTGTTTGCTTGTTTATTTATTTATTTATTGTGGATTTCTGTCAGTCAGCTTTATTTCCTTTCATCTTCTCTACCGCACATATGTTAATATGGACGGAAAACCTTTACCTCATGGATGATGGAGATGCCCGTCCTTTTTTGTTCCATGCTGCCACTGAGTTTGATCTGCTCTAAAACCCTGAGCTTCTGAGCAGCTTATCAGCTAATATTTGACCTGCGCTGACAGTGAGTGATTGCTGATAGCAGAGGCAGAGCTGCTGGTTCACTTTGCCATTAGTATGCCATTATTCATAATTAGCATACTACCCACCCCACCCATCCACCCACACACCCACACCCCCCCCCCCACACACACACACACAGTATCAGCCAAACTGAACATTACAACAAAAATTAGCAGGTTTGAGCAAAATCATCCATCCAGTTAATACTGGGGTGTGAGGTGTACGGAGGTGTGTGTGTGTGTGTGTATGTGTGTGTGTGTGTGTGTGTGTGTGTGTGTGTGTGTGTGTGTGTGTGTGTGTGAACCCTTCTTAGAGACCAGAATGTAGCCTCAGTGTCTTTTTGTGCTTTGAGAATTGCAGCTAAATATTACAGAAACATTACCAACAGTCATTTAACTCAGAAATGTGCTGCTGTTCCCGAGTTTCTCACTGGTGCGACTCCATATGACCGCCGGCGTGTGTGATTTCACACACTGCGTATTCTCCAGTGAGTCAGCAGCACAATGCTTTTTTTCTGCCCATGCAGGTCAAATGTTCGATAATTAGCGTTTTATAAGGTTAAAAGACTGCAAGATTGCACATTAAGGTTCCAAATTATAATGTTTAAGAAATTGAACTTAGTTCTCAGTGAATCTGTTTCAGTAGTATTTCATTTCTTCATCTTTTTTAAAACCATGAGCTACTCAATAGCCACTATAATTATCTTCTGGTCCACCAGGAAGCACCGAATCATCTTTATTGTTCCTCGGCTTCTTACGTCGGTGTCTTAAGGACGACGGGCGAGAACGCTGCCTCTAAAATCTTCGCTTGTGGTTCATACAGGTTTGAGATTTTGCTGAATTAGAAGGCCATTGCGTACGAGTTAAATTGCTGGTGCCTTGTGAATGGGGGCGGAGTCAATCTGGAGGGAGTGTCTTTGATTATTTTTTTATCTTTCATGATATCAATTGTGCTCAATTTCTAAAATGTATGTTGTTGACATTTAACTAGTGTTAATGTGGAAATCTTTGGTTAATCGTATAAAAGGCCACAACTCAACATAGCTCAGCGAAACTTTTTGAATGATTTTTTTTTTTTTAAGTCTCTGCTTGTTTTTTGGTGGTGTAGCGGCACACCATCAGTGGGACGAGGGTCCTTATGAAGCGGGTCGTAACGCTTCAGATCGGATCCAAAGGAAAAAAAAAAAGTAGTCGGATGACAGAAGTGCCATCTGTCCTGACAAGTGTTCTGTTCTTGGTGCGGATTTCTGGCTCTTTCGTGAACATACTGCCGCTCTGCACAGGGGCCATTATCCACTTTGCAGGCTGAAAGTTAAAAACACAAGCCGTGCTGCGGGCCTTTCTTCGCTCTGTCGTTAGAGGATATGAGGGATGTTATGCCTCGCTGTAGGAGGCATGTGACAGTGATGGAGTAGAGAACATTTTAGTCATTATAGTTAATTTGCATCATTAAAGTTTATTATTCATTATACGTTCTAGTTAATATGCAATTCCGAGGTGAGAGAGAATGGCGCAGCTTTATAGAGCGTCAGATGTATAGGAAATTAATCTTGGCGCTGCCATTACACATAAATACTAATATAGATAAAAGATAAAAGATGACTAAAAAAAAGTCTAGCAGAATAAAGAGCTTTGTGGTCACGGCATGTCTGTATTGCAGCTATTCTTGCTGGAGAAACTAAAATAAACTCGGGAGCTCGGAGAAAGCAACAACTCAACACGCTGTCATAAAGGTTAAGTCTCGTGAAGTCTCTCCGTACTTCGTCTTCCAGGACTCAGCGGTATGATATCAACGTTTTCAGTCTTTCACTTCATGGTTTCGTGTCTGATATTTGAACTTGTTGCCTGTGTTCAGTAATCTGTGTATACAGATCGAATCACCTTGAATCGAAGAGGTTCGGCTCTTAATCCAGGTTAGTCCTTCGTTCCCACGCTCACCGAGTCGACATATTTTAGCGATTAGCATCTTATTGATATTAGAAGTTTTTTTTTAAACAACAAATAATTATAAAAGCAAAAGAAAGTTCACCACAAAGACCAATCAGAGTTTAAGCCATCTGCTTAACGAACACTGAAGTCGCTTAATCAGCCTCTTAACATTTTATCTACTCTACTGTAGTATTTAGATTGGGTGGGATTTTATAGCACAGTCATTATAAAATCTTTTCCTTATCTTGCTGAGCCTCAGTGGTACAGCTCATGAGCCCATTGGGTTACTAAGTGGGAGTAGATAGTTAACTGAAAGGAAGGCTTTATATTACATTACATTACATTTGCAGCAGTTAGAGGACACCCTTATCATTAGCGATCCAGTTCCTCTTTTTATACAGCTGAGCTGTTGAGGGTTAAGGGCCTTGCTCAGGGGCCCAGCAGTGGCAGCGGTTGATCTGGTAATTGAACTGACAACCTTTTGATTGGTAAATCAATGCATTAACCACTTAGGGTTAGGCTTAGGGTTAGGTTTAGGGTTAGGGCTGAACCTACCACATCTTTATAGCAACCACATACTGTACAAAGGCAAAGTCGGTTAAAGCAGTCATGGCGTATATATATTGTGCTGCTGTACGTTGCAGTGGTGTATATTGTGCTGCTGTACGTTGCAGTAGTGTGTTCTGTTGTTCAGTGTAGCTTTTTAAATAATCCGTGAAATGCACACTAACTGAATTTAGCTGTTGCCCACTACAAATGTACAAATTACACAATCTTCCCACTCACCATTAAGTAGTACTCCTGACCTGACGATACTGTAGATCTAATTACGATTGTGTAATTCATCAGTTTTAATCTGCTGGATTTTGTTCAGTTTAAAAGGATGTTAGAAAAGAAATGGCAGATGAATCCTCATAGCAATGAGCTTTTTTCCCCATTATTTATTTAATTCAATTCAATTCAAGTTTATTTGTATAGCGCTTTTTACAATGTTCTTTGTCTCAAAGCAGCTTTACAGAACATAAACACAGAACAGGAGGTAAACATAAGGAGAAATATTGAGAATTAATATAGTAAAAAATTCAAGGTATATACAGTATACTGTAGTTCACAGTGTGTATGTATGTATGTATGTATGTATGTATGTATGTATGTATGTATGTATGTATGTGTATTTATCCCCAATGAGCAAGTCTGAGGTGACTCAGGCAGCAGTGGTGAGGAAAAACTCCCTTAAATTGGTAAGGAAGAAACTGTCATGACGCGGGGTAAGGAAGCGGACCCAAATGCAGTATAGCCAAAACAAACAGGGTTTAATAACAAAGGAAACACTAAACATGACACGGATTAAAGACAGGACAGGACAACAGTAGATTCCAAAAAGACATCACAAAAGACAATCAGATACAATTAGGAGCGGGTGTGGAAACAGGGAGGAACAGACGAGGGCAGGGCAGACATGTGACGAGGAACATAAACAAACAAGTGCACGTGGCCAAAGTCCAAGCTGAGTCATGACAGAAACCTTGGAGGAACCAGACTCAAAGGGAACCCATCCTCATATGGGTGACACTAGAGGGTGTGATTACAAATATACAGTCAAACAAATGTTGAATTGGTGTAAAGATCACAATTTATTCAATTTATTTATTTTATCCTAATAGTAATCAGCTTTTATTTATTGAATTATTTATTTATGTGTTTATTTATTTATTAATTTTTTTTTAATCCTAAGAGTAATAAACTTTTATTGAATTATTTATTTTTATGTAATTAATCGTACTAGTAATGAGATTTATTTATTTATTTATTTATTTATTTATTTATTTATTTACACTTTTCCTGTTTTAATACACTTTCTCACACTGGCGCCATTCATCAGCCTTCATAATTATAACAGTCCAAAGCTGTTATCGATGAATTTGTTCAAGTAATTGTCACCGTTTGTGTTTTTCTTGAATGCATAAAGAGCCAGTGGATATTTTCTTAAAGCATCTTGCTATCTCTCGCTCTCTTATTTTATATGTGTAAATGCCATATTTGCTGTGTGGGCAAAATGTGTTATGCCAAAACAAATTTGCCTCCCTCATGTTGGAATATGCCCATGCAATATGCCTGGTGTTTTTCTTTGACTAATTTTGTTGAATTTATTTATTTATTTATTTATTTATTTATTTATTTATTTATTTATTTATTTATTTTGATAGATTCTATTGTTGCATTAAAAGGTTTTGAGCATACTATTATTTTTTAAATCAAACATTAAGGCTGGTCTTTCCAGGCTTCAGTTATGCTTAAGTAAGGGACTGTACAGCATTTATACCTTTTATTATAATTCCAAAGAAATGTTCTTTCACATTAGAATTAATACACAAAGGAATAAAAAATTGTGTTGATTTTTGCAGGATTAAAAAAATAAATAAAAAGCGCATAGAGATCAATTTAGATCTCGTTTTTTAACAAATCTGATTCTTTTTTTTTTCCCGATTTATTTCTCATTATTTTCATTCGTATTGTATGACCGCTCACTTTACCAACTGCTCATTTAACGAAACACTTGCAAACCTTTTTTAATGTTTAATTACTAATTAATTAGATTAGTCGAGTAATCACTAATTATTAACATTAGACTTATTTCTATTTAATTACCGCTGCTATTAATGAACTAGTATTTAATCAGGAGATTATTGATGGATGAATACAATTTGTTATTCACTGTTTTGTAACTAAAGTGTGTATTTTTTTATTATAAATATAACTTCACTACTGCTTATGGATGAGGAGAAGTTCATACTTGAGTATGAGCATGTCATCAAACCCACAGCAATCACCGGCGTTTCTCAATAGGTAACTGAGACTGACTAAATATAATTCTAATGTACTTCCCATCGGTGACAACATCCATCTGAGATTCCACACTATATCTGGCTGACGTTATAATACTCTTTTATAATCTTTTTTTTTTCCTAGCGCTCCAGTCAGTTTTTCTCAATTTTGCCTCTTCGTCCTCATTCATATACCACTTCTTCAGACGCTATAATCTTCTATACATATTATTAATTGCATTCTTCTTCTTCTTCTTCTTCTTCTTCTTCTTCTTCTTCTTCTTCTTCTTCTTCTTATTATTATTATTATTATTATTATTATTATTATTATTATTATTATTATTATCAAAGCCCCGACTCTGACTCCACCTAATTTCGTTCAAACTTCAACAACGAACCTGAAACAAATAGTTGTTTCAATAGCGGTTGTTTCACCACACCGAACTCTAGGCTATGGCTTTATATTCGCAGATCCGTGAACTTTACAGCGCGCTTATAAAAAGAATTCTCTGCATTCATCAGAATTCATAATTAAATTTTTTATTATTATTATTATTGTATTTTTTTTTTTTTTATAAATCTGCCACCTTAAATAAATGTATTTGCTTCTGGTCGCGACCAAAGGAGCTGTAGATAAGGGAGTTCCAAATTATATCCCCTTTTGTTGTCATGTGAAACGCACTGATTGATTCGGTCTATTCATTATTGCTGGCGTCCACAGGCCAGATCTACATCGATGAAAATGTAATCTTGAAATACAATACAGCTGGTAATTAGGATTTTTAATAAGCACAGCCAAACTATAAACAGGTCCAATAGAGCAGGTCTGCCCCATTTTGGGGCTATTAACTGCTCAAACAATCGTACCGCGGCATTGAAAAGCATTTTACGGCTGCCGTGTTTAAAGACATAACTTTCAGCAGCGATTAAAGGTTGTGACCTGAACCTCAGAGTTGAACTTTGCTGAACACCTCATTTCTCACATCATTTTTTTATTTTTTTTTTCCAGTCAGGGTCAGTGGTCATCTTTCAGCAATGTCAAAGCTGAACCTAGACGATGAACAGAGCTTCCTGGTTGTGATCAGAGCTAAGAGAATGTGGCTACAGTAGTCATAGTAAAGAGTGAATGGTGTTTAAATGAGCAGAAACGTGGTTAAGGCTACACGGTGATATATGATTTGAGGATTTGATCAAGAATAGAGATGAAGAAAGGTGAAGACTGGGATGAAGCGAATATTGAAAAGTTCAGAATAGATCTTCGTTATCATCTAGCGTCGTTATGTCAAGAGGTTAAACTCTGGGGAAGCGGCTGCTTCAGAAAACAACGTATGCCTGGAGACGGTTAGTTAAGTTATTAATGAAGAGGAAATTTGCAGATTATCCTAAATTCTATGATATATCTATTCAAAGCTCCCAGTTTTAGCAACCACACTTTTCTAAATACTCAAAGACCACGTTCACACTGCAGGTAAAAGTGGCCCAAAACCGATTTTTTGGGGTCAAGTGACCAGGTCAGACTTCTTCAGGAGTAGTGTGATCTGATTTTTTCCAATGTGGCCACAGTGTGAACCCCCGAGGCGGATTTGATGCGACTTTTACGTTAATCTACATCGACATACGTCACAATTATGCCGGCGAAAACTTTTTTTTTTTTTGCGCCGGCGAAAACGTGACACAAACGTGACTGGTAACATGTGTGTGTTAAGAGTGTTATATAAAGTGGTTACGTGAACCAGCTCATAATGTTTGCATTGAATACATCACATTATAGCATTACATGATATGTTTGCTTGCACCAGATGATACAATACTTCCTCCATAACCTCGCCAACTTTTTAGCGCAACGCCGTGCTGCGTGTGTCGTCATTGGTATTGCTCGTTTGCGCATGCGGGTCAGTTCGAAACAGCAAACAGTTCACACTGGTATCTGATATAGGCCACATTTTATAAGGTAATGTGAACAGCCAAACAGAAAAATCTGATCTGAGCAAAATATCCGAATTGAGCATTAAGACTTGCAGTGTGAACGGGGCCAAAGGTTCCTCAAAGGTTCATTAGATATTTGCAGGTTCACTGTACTAAAGAGATTCTACATGAAGCTATCTGACACTTTGTAATTGAATTAACGTCTTGTTTGCGTCTAATACCTGTCAATACATTTATCAGGAAAATCTGCTCACTAGCTTTCTCTATAATCATATAATTGTAATACCAGAATTTTAAAAACAGAAGATGGGAGAAAGAGATGATCTACTGCTGTGTGCGCTATCTCATATCCCGACTTTTGGATGGTTGGGGTCAAGGCTATGATACGGCGCCCCCTGAAGGTGTGAGTGTTATGGGCCTTGCACTAAGAGCCCAACAGTGGCAGCTTGGCGGTGCTGGGGTTCGAACCCTGATCCTCCAATCAACAACCCAGTGCCTTAAGCTCTTGAGCCACCACTGCCACCATCTACTAAGCTATTCAGCTAGTCTGCATCGTCAATATTATCATGCTAGCTAACATTCAGAGGTGTTTTAGATTTAGCTAATGTTTCTCAGTGAAAGCCACCAAACGAAAGCCAACAATTTACCATCTGTAGCCACATCACCAGGGAGACATCTTTCTCTTTTAACGAAGGCGGATATAATATAACAAACAATATAAGACAGCGAAATCGTTTGTCCGCTCGTTGTTCGTTAGGATCCAAACCGACATTTATTTTGGAAATTAAGTTCCATCTATTTTCAGTCAAAAAACAGTAATTAATTTACCAAACAAAGAAGTCGTCTTGGCCACATATGGCTGTACGAAAACCTGGAGATTTGTGCGTCTTTTCAGCGAGTGTGTCTAACCCTGATGGGTAAAGTCGTATTTTGGTGCACGTCTCTGGCGCACGGCTGCTATCACTACGCCTTCACACCACATGTTCTCCTCCTCCACAGAGTAGGAGCCACCGAGCACCGAGTGCACATCTCTAAACACTTCACTCAGAGATGCTAGAGTACAGAGGAGCCCCCGAAAGAAATCGGGAATAAAATTCCCACACAGTTTATCGTCTACTTAGTGACTTTATATCAGGAGCACATCATGATCTTAACTAGCTAAAGTTACTTTTACTGTAGTTAAGGAGAAGAAGTTTGTTCGACCAAGGATAGGCATACGATTCTTTTCTTTTATTCACGTTATAAACTTTATGAACGCGATATAAACTCGAATTATTAGTTAGATGAAGATAAAAAGTTAGAAAATTACAATAGAAAGGCATTAAATTTTCTGATCAATATAAAACTGATTTATTTATTTGGGGTGAAAAGGAGGTGATTACTGACTGCTATTTAGATTTATTTGTTTTGTTTGTATTTTAAACTATATATATATACGTATATATATATATACGTATATATATACGTATATATATATATATATATATAATAGCTTGATATATATATATATATATAATAGCTTGAAATTTCTTGTCAGAGTTTGGATGGATTTAAAAAAAATTATTCTTAGACAAAAATTTATTTAATTTAGTTTGTATTTTAGATCACATTAAATTTATACAATTTAAACAAATCAATTTCACTTCAATATGTTTGACTATCAAAAAGAACTGGAATAAATTATAGGAAATAATAATAAGAAGAAAATAATATAAATAAAGATAAGATAAAAAATAATCTTTATGAAGGGTTTTATTAGTGGTTTCGTACTGCACTGTATCTACCTACATCACGTTGATCTACACAAACGGATCTTTTTTTTTCTCAAAAATTTAACACGGGTTCTTGTTAGAGATCTTTAATTGAACGAGAACGTATACGGTTTAGAACAGACCATAAAAAAACGATTCTCTCTAAAGGGAAATGTTGCCCCTCGGGCTCCACTATAGTATTAACGTATGTTTCCTCTCTGTGATGTATTTTAGGATTGAGCTCTTTTCATCTAGGGTTAAAACGTCTGTCTCCCTTTTGCACCGGCAGTCGTTTTTATTATAGTAAAGTGGGCGAGACGGAATCGGCCTTGACCTCGTAGTAGGAGGCTTTAGGAGAGGAACAAGAGAGAGAGATGTGGGCGCAGAAGAAACACAGATGATGGTGATGGAGTAGCGTGCACGGAAAAGAGGGCAGAGAGGGAATGAAGCACAAGTGTAGGAAGTTTTGAGAGAGCGACTGAGATGGAGACGGTGACTGAGAGGGGTAGAATGTCTTTAAAGGAGGTTATTAGAGCGGTTAACGAGGAGATGCCCGTGTAATGTGGACATGCTGTGAGGGTTCACTATGGGGGGGCGAGAGTCTCTGATTGCTCCTCTTTCATCAGCCTGTCAACACTCAGGAGGACCACAAACAGGGGGTGCAAGGTCAAATCTCCCAAACACACACACACACACACACACACACACACACACACACACACACACACACACACACACACACACACACACACACACACACACACACACATCTATAAACTCTGTCCTACTCTTGTAGTTAACTTTCCACAAAGCCCCGCCCTCTCGCTCATTTATTTCCAGCCAAAATGTAGTCCGCATTAGTAACATTGATTAAGAGAACAAAACAATTATCACAATTGTGATTAACAAAGCCTAACATTAATCAGAGTAAGTGATCTACTTGTTTAGCGTCTAATGGGTTCACCCTTCAAAAGACTTTTGTTATTTATACACAAGTCTATTTTCATGCAAGCACAAGTCTAATGTAGTAGTAGAAAAAGGATGTAATGCTAATTTGTTTGGATACGAGCCATTAAAAGCTAAACAACAACAAAAAAAACACGTCAGTTGCTATTTCAGTGGTCAGATATGAACACGGCTCGTACAACAGAGGGGGTGACATTCAAAATCTGCTGGCACTGTGCTATTTCCAGACACCATTTGGACCAAAATTGTGTTAATGTCACCACATACCGAAAGCCCCTCTTAGCTCATGCACAAATGCTCCATATTGTTATTTTTATTTTTCTATTTCTATTAATGGTCTGTGTACTTTAGCTGCTAGCTAAATAAATAAGTCAGCTGTAAAATGTGAACGTTGATGTGCCATTACCCATGGGGCATTAGGGAACATTAGTGAACGTATTACACATATTAATAAAACTTGTATTTAAATGAATAGGAGGATTTTGTGTTTAGGATCTAACTTAGTTTTGAAATAAGTAGAAAAAAAAACAAACAAACAAAAAAACCAACAGATTTGATTGCATGTAAAATCCCCAAACCTAATCACTGCTTTTTCGTATTAAATAATAGATTATATCTGCTAATCTGTTTCTGTTCTTTACCACAGCAATTAAAATGAAATTGAAATTCATCCAATAGAAATGAATATTTTTGCATTTTGCTCAGGAATACAGGGGCCTCTAGGTGTTTTTTTAAGAATGAAAATAAATGCTAAGCTGGTGTTTAAATCTATACTCTAAAATTAGACTAAAATTAATAGTTTATTATTAAGCTTTATATATATATATATATATATATATATATATATATATATATATATATATATATATATATATATATATATATATAATTTCTTCTTCTTATTAATTAATTAATTAATTCATTCATTCATTCATTCATTTCTTTTTGTTAAGTTAGCTCTTTAACCAGCCCGATCTTTACAGGAAGTTAGCCTCTGCTAGATTGATGTAAAGTAAATAAACCATTTCCGTGCCGTTTCCAGTGAAATCTATTCATGATTTCTTTAACCCGAGGTATCAGTGTATGTTCTCAGTATGAGCGTTTCATCAAATGATGACTTTGCATATTAAAGCCAGGTTTTCCCAGATGCATCACACTGGTATTTAAAATAAATAAAAATAAAATCCTGTACAACTTTGGAATGCATCCTTTCCTAAAACTGGTGCCGGTCAAAGGATATACCACAAGACACAAATTTAATGAAATTGTTTTGCTTGAGTGCTTTTCCTCGTGTCATTTATAAATCCCGTTGTGGGTTACTGCTCGAGGCTTGTGATGTATCTGGGTAAAACTGATTGCACTTTCTGTCAAAGACCCACATCAGCCTCTATCAGCAAGACACTGAGGGAAGAGTCCGTTGAGATTCTCTGTCAAACGTCACTTCTTTCTTACTCCCCCTGCTAAGAAAGGAGGCCTGAGGTTATTGACTGTGTTTGATAGTGTCAGCCCAGGACAGCTCTGTAGTCAGTCTTTCTTCACTTATGGACTGCTTTTTTATTCCAAGCCTGATTCAAAGTGCTACCTTGAGCTTGGAGGTTGAATCCAGACTGCTGTGTTCCAGGACTACTGTAAGGATCAATTATTTCTTTTTTTTTCTTTTTTCCTCAGACATTAGTGCTCATTTGTCCTGGAGCGGTGACCACAGCACAGTTTTTCAAGCCAAGTTGTTAACTCTGGATTGATTTCGGTAATTGACCTATGGCACCGTTTATCAAGCTAAGGTAATCAACCAGAAATTAAATCTGGAACATCTGCACGGCTAAGACGTGGTTTGAAAATCCGACGAAACGCGATTGAAAATACCGCAGATTTGCCGTCGGATTTCATCAAGTGTAACCGACACAATAATTTCACATTTCCTGTATACCTGCTGTCATGCCGGCGTCCTAAACCGGCCCGAAGAAACCACAGTTCCGCCATTGTTGCGCCGAGACAAGTCCTAATCAGTAAGCTGGCATGATGTTGACTATTTGAGTCCACCCTCATTTTCTGGCAGTCACCTAATGTAGCATGCACTCAGGCACTGAGTCCCGGATGTGCTCGTCGAAACAGCTTGCTCAGTAATTACAGCCTCATTATTGTTCCTGTCATAGCTTTGTCAGCTCAGCAGTTGATTGCGACCTCTGCTATGCCTGTTCGCTCTGACAGTGTCTATGCCATCTGCAAGACGAATAATCGGACCTGCTAAGAATGCACGAGACAACACCTGCATTAACATATTTTTGTTTATGTGAACTTAGCTTTTTGGCTAATAGCTGTAACTGTTAAGCATGGTGGGGGGGCACGGTGGTTTAGTGGTTAGCATGTTCGCCTCACACCGCCAGGGTTGGGGGTTCGATTCCCACCTCCGCCTTGTGTGTGCGGAGTTTGCATTTTCTCCCCGTGCCTCGGGGGTTTGTGTGTGTGTGCCCTGTGATTGGTTGGCACTCCGTCCAGGGTGTATCCTGCCTTGATGCCCGATGACGCCTGAGATAAGCACAGGCTCCCCGTGACCCGAGAAATTCGGATAAGTGGTAGAAAATGAATGAATGAATGTTAAGCATGGTGATAATGTAGAGTAGATCGACGCTTAAAGAACGATGCTTAAACCTGTGTTCTACAAGCGTACACTCTAACTAGTAACAGTACTTTTGGTGTCGAGATGATGTTTGCTTTGACATCAGAGCTATAAGGTAAGGTATTGGACCTTGTGGAAAAAGTGGCAACAAGATGCACTTTATGAAGAGGGCTAGCCAGTGGAGGAACTGTGATGCTCTGGGGAATGTTCAGCTGTGAACCCTTGAGTCCTGGCATTCACGTGAAGGTCCATTTCACACTTACAGTACCACCTACATGGTACCGAGTGGCCATGATATTCCCTATAAGCAGTGACCTCTTGCAGCCTGGCGGTTCAGGAACTTTCTGAGGAACCTGACCTTCATAATTCCCCAGATCTCATTCTGACCAAGTCACACCTAGATGTACTGGACAAACAAGTCTGATCCATGGAGGCTCAACCTCACATCTTATATATATATCTATATATATATGACATGATAATTCTATAGTTATATCTAAGATCTTAACACTTATTTGCACAAAGTAGGTACTGTATTAAATCTTCACTTGGCATGCAGAACTTAACTCTGATCTCCACTCTGGCCCAGTGTGAATAATAATTCTATCCCTGTGAGAACAATTCCCTTCTACTTGGCTTCTAATATGTGTAAATCACATATCAGAGGCGTTTACAAATTCAACCCACCATCACATCCCCGTCTAGAAGACATCGTTATCAGACAATTGACTGGAATGCATTTCAGCGTTTAATCTCATGTTACATCTAAGGCCTGTAGCTCTGTGCTCATTACTTCTGCCTGATTACCTGAGAGGTATCGGTGCAGACGTCCAATTCCGGCGTGCGTGTTCAAACAAAAGTGTCTCCAAGATGAGGGGAAACTGATGAGATCAGATACACCGTGTTCTTGTCATGACCGTGGACACGGGTTCTCTTGACACGATCGTTTGTCTCGGTTCTGTGATTGACATTCAGATTGTTTGTCTGTTCAGCCGTTTGCTTGGATTGTTTCGGGTTGGGTTGCCAGATTTTGATATTTTTTGTCACTGAAAATTATCACTATATTGTTACGGTCCAAGAAGCGAGGACACAAGACACAAGACACAAGAAGTCTAGATAAGAGCCCTTGAAAAGTGTTTTCTACTCTGGGACAGAAATGTTGTCCTTAAATTTTGGCATCCTTTTCTTTTCTTTTTTTCTTTTCCCATTTCCCCATTTTATTTTCGGAATATGAAAAAAAATCTTTGAGCAGATGGTCAATGAAATGACACCCCCCAAACACACACACACACACACACACACACACACACACACACACACACACACACACACACACACACACACACACACACACACACACACACACACACACACACACACACACACACACACACACACACACACACACTTACTTTTCTTTGTTTTTTTTTGTTTTTTTCCTTTTTTCTTATGTTCTGTTTTACACAAAAAAAAGATATTGGATTTTTATTTTTTTAATCACTGAACTCTGATGATTTATAGACTTAAATGTAGGTTACGCTTGATTTGCTGTGAAATCACTGCAAATGACCCGATCGATAGGAAACCCATTGCTAAGTAGTAAACAAGCCGACGCTTGTTTATCTTTCTTGTGTTTTCTGCTTCGTCTTTATTGACTTTATTTAAGGATATTTTCCTCACGTAAGTCTCATATTCCTGATTCTGCACTCCCTAATAAATTGGTAACACTGTCTATGAAGCTTACCTAAAGATTTATGGCTGCTTTGTAATTTGGTAGAACTGCTTTGTAAGCATTTTTATGAACTATATTAATACCTCATAAATCTCCAATACAGTAATGTAGATGCATTAGGCATTATGTACCGAATACTGGTGGGGATCAGGGAAGCTCTCCAGCAATAAAAACAGAAGTTTGTTTATTTATTTATTTATTTATTTATTTATTTATTTATTTATTTATTTATTTGGCAAAGCCATGAGGAAGGACAGAGATGCAGATAAAGGAGGTGCATGACAAAGTCGGTTCAGATAGCGTTAGAGTCAGTCAAACGGATGATTCGGGTTTGTGTCAGAGCCTCTTGGCCGATACCAGTCGAAGAGCGCCGCAGCGTTCCTCACGTTTGACTGTCCTTAGTGCCGTCCATGGCGATGAATATAACAACGGATATTATATTTAGTGTTGTTCGGGATTAGCTAATGTGTTAAAGATCGCATTGACATGTGGGGTCAGTGCTGGCTCAAAAGGTTAAGGCTTACTGGGATGTTGATTAGAAGATCAGGGTTTAAACCCCCAGCACAACAAGCTGGCAATGTTGGGCCTTTGAGGCTCTTCTTCAGTTGGGGTATGCAAAGAAATAAAAATTCAATGCGCTGTAATGCATATGTGATGATAATAAAGGCGTGATAATTCTATACCCTGATTTCAGTTATTTATTTACACTAAATCATAAACACAAATTGCTCTCACATTCAAACGAAAGAAAACAAATTTTTACTCTCTCATCCCAAATTTTATTTAATTTTTTCTTTCACTTTAACTGTTTTTGTTTTTAGCTTTCCTCATCATACAGCGTAGGCCGTTCACAACATGTAGGCAACATGTAGGCCATTCATTTTACACTTTCACTTTCACATTATGTTAAACGTTACACTGATATTCGCAATGATAGCGACTACGGAACTTTCGGACATCGATCTTTATAAGGACTTTCGCCTGATCTCGTAACCGTACACGAAATACCTTCACGCGTTCACAAAAGATACAAAATTCTGCTTTCACGATCACAAAAATGCTTTCGCATGCACATTATATGCTCTGGAATTCACACCAAAAGCTGTCGCATTTGCATTAATGCGCACACATTCACACAAAATGTCCTTACATCCCTGTTTAACTTCTTACATTCAGTTTTCCTGCCTTCACACAAGATGCTTTCACATTTCCCAGTTGTAGTGCTCGTTTTTAGCTTTTTGCGTTCGTTAGTTTCGGCTCTTATCTTTACAGATGAAATAGACAAGTGACGTGACATACGGCTAAGTACGGTGACCCATACTCAGAATTTGTTCTCAGCATTTGACCCATCCAAAGTGCACACACACACACCGTGAACACACACCCGGAGCAGTGGGCAGCCATTTATGCTGCTGCGCCCGGGGAGCAGTTGGGGGGTTCGGTGCCTTGCTCAAGGGCACCTCAGTCGTGGCCGGCCCAAGACTCGAACCCACAACCTTAGGATTACGAGTCAGACTCTCTAACCATTAGGCCACGACTTGATAAAATAGATAAAATTCTCACTTTTGCTAGATTTACTTTTGTCTCCACTGGGATATAAAAAAAATGGCAAAACACACACGCACACACGCACACACACACACACGCACACACGCACACACACACACACACACACACACACACACACACACACACACACACACACACACACACACACACACACACACACACACACACACACACAATCAGAGCTAGCCAGAAAAATCTGAATCAATCTGTTCGTCCTGTCTCTTTGCAGAAGGCCCTGGTGCACTTCACACATTTGGGAGTCGCCTAAAGTCACCTTCCAGATTGTACGCTTCTATTCTTCCTTTAAACTTTATTTTAGTGACTTCAATTCATCCCAAATCCGCTCACACTTCACCGTATCATCGTTAATCACACGAGCCTAAGATGACATATTAGTTATTTGGCATCGTGCGGAGCCCTTGTCACAAAGGCGCATTTTTACCGTGACGATTTTTATGGTGTTAAAACGGTTTAGTTGCTAACGTGTCATTTAATTTGACACTGCGGTGTAGTAGGAGGTACTAACATAGCAATTAAGCTGAATTACGTTTAGATGGGAAAAGCCTTTTTGGCAATCCTTTCACTCGCTCTTATGTGCCTCGCCACAGGTTTAGTTTTATAGTAAGATAATGATATTTTTAATAATAATTATTTTTTTTTTTTCCTGCTTCTGGCTCGCGAATTAAGTCACTTCGGATTTCAAAGCCGTGCACCGAATCGCTTCACAGGCGCATAAGTCTATAATGAAGTACTTATTATTGATTTTTAAATTTATCTTTCTTGTTGTTGCAGCCTTTGATGATGCAAAAGGAGGCTTTTGCTTTGATATCCACCCAAAGGAATAAAAAGAAAAAAAAAAAAAAGGCATGTGGGTGATGTAAAAAGAATAATAATAATAATAATAATAATTTTTTTAATATATACATTTTTTCTTTTAAACTAGTGATTTTAAAAGGAAACACTACGCAAACGTCGACAACGTGAGCGCTTAGTGTTATTTCAGGGATTTGCCGGTCAGTCTCATTGACCTGTTAGCATTTTCAATAAATAGTTCAGGATGGACTCTGCATAATGCCATGATAGGAAAGCCAAGCAAAGCGTATCCAGTACAAATACAGCTAAGTCATGACGCCTCTATTGGGCTAAACAAAGTCTGGGAGGGTTAAGCCGCTGCTGCATGTATTCCTGTGATAAGCTGATCATAAACGGAGGGATTTATGATAGCGCATTAATCCGAATTTATTCGTTCTATTATTTAAGATAGAAAAGTAATGAAGGCGCTTTTTTTCCCTTTTTTCTTTTCTTTTCTTTTCTTTCTTTTTTTTTTTTTAAAGCCAGCAGCAGGAGTTTGTTTTGTAAGACTGTTTGTTTGTTTGAAGCTTTGTGAAATTTCCAACTAAACCCAGTTGAAAGTTATCACAATGCAAGAAGTAGGAGCTCAAATGATCCAGATTTCAGAAATCGTATTTTGGTGAGCAGAATAACAAGAAGCGTAATGAAATTCTGAATGTAATCCTCCGCCATGGGATTATATCAGACAGAGTGTGAACACGTGTGCTTTCTCAGATATACGCTCAGGGTTTAAAGAGGATACCACCGGCTTGTAATGCGAGTCATCTTTTATATTTCCGCTCATTTTTCATACCTCCGTTTATTTTTATGTGTGTTTCGTAGCTAGTCATTAAAAAGTCACGACTTTAGTCACGACTTACACACAATAGCATGGACTGAGGGTTAAAGGTGGGGCGCACAATGTTTGAAAAATGCACAAGAGTCGGTCCGACTAACAAAACAAACGTGTAGCCAATGAGCAGAAAGGGGTGTGTCTTGTCAGTACTGTATGCGCATGTCTGACATTAGCTTAAAGCGATTGAAACATTGACATGGCGGATACCCGCCCTTACCTCTGCCTCGGGTTCTCGGTGTTGAACGTCGTCTTCCGCGTGAAACGGAGCTAAACCTTTCACTCTACAACACACAGTACTACAAAAACACAATTGACCTGTATTACCATAGTATTACTTATTGAGCTCATTTATTGATAAAAATATCCCCTCGGCCAGCTGCCCATAATAGGTTAGGTCATAATACTTGCCTGGGTTATGTATGTATGTGTGGGGCGGAGCTATCAAAACAGGGGTGACACCCATTTTGGTTAGGGGTGTGTTTGTTTTGGTGATTTCAAACGTCAACATTGGCTTTCAGAGATTGTGCACCACACCTTTAAATGTTTACATTGAGGAGGAATGAAAGATTTCAGTTGTGACTACAGACATCGAAGTTCCTCAGTAATCATATATATTTCTTATAAAATACAGCTCGGTGAACGTAGCGGGCTCCGTGTTTACTCTCAGTGCGGTGCTTCTTATTTCACACTTCTTCTGTGTTGTGCTGGATCATGTGCTATTTTATAAGCCGCTGCATAATTACAGATGTTCATGAATGAAGACACGGTTAGTATGTTTTCATTCATAATGAAATACTGGGGTAAAAATCTACATTATGTTGAAGAGAAGATTTTATGATTGTCACAAAGACATAGTGAAATTCTTTCTTCACATCTCCCAGCTTTGGAGGTTGGGGTCAGAGAACAGGGGCAGCCATGATGCAGCGCCCTTGGAAGTGCCATGATGCAGTGCCCTTGGCTCAAGGGCCCATCAGTGGCAGCTTGGCGGTGCTGGGGCTTGAACACTGGACCTCCGATCAACAACCCAGAGCCATAAACTCTTTAGCCACCACCTATTGAGCTATTCATCTAGTTTGCATCATCAGTATTATCATGCTAGCTAACATGAGGTGTTTTAGATATAGCTAATGTTTCGCAGTGAAAGCCACCAAACGAAATCCAACAATTTCCCATCTTGGCAGTTCTTGGGCTCGCACCCTGATCTTCCATTTAACAACCCAGAGCCTTGAATTGAATTGTATGAGGTAAAATTGGGAAGCAGTAACTCCAAGGTGCAACTCCTGGGCCCCTGAGCAAGGCCCTTAATCCTCAGCTGTATAAATGAGATAAATGTAAGTCGCTCTGGATAAAGGGGTCTGCCAAATCCCATAAATATAAAATATAAACCAGAGAGAAACTTAATAATCTTTAAGAGTTGTTTGCTTGTCTCTCTGGGGAACTAGAAATGTTTTAAAGAAGCTAAGAACCTACACTTAACTATACAAACAACACAAACAATCCATTATAGGACCCAAAGACACATTAAAATCCTATAAGATGATTGTTTGAGCCATTTATATATCAAAATATGTTACAAATTGGTTTCACCTGTCCTGACTTTCTCTAAATTTATTTAGGAGCTTAAAGGCAAGCGCTTCTAAATGTTTACATGCAGTCACTGTTGCACAAAGATACTATATATAATAAGATATGATATGATACAATAGCACTGTGTAACTCTAGAATATAATGTTAGCGAGTTTAAATCAAATCTGTTGGTGAATTAACAGAGTTTCTGCTTCAGATTGTTTTGTGAGAAGCAAAAAAACTCAAGGTTCAAATCTGTATAATAAATTCTATTCAGGAGGACGAGTTTATATATCAGTGAGCGAGCATGAAGGAGAGCGAATTCGAGCTAATTACAGAAGTTTAAGTGTTAACAAAGTGTTATCTCTTGATAACAAAAGAGAGATACCATTTTTTCCACTGTTTTATTTTTTTCTTCCTTGTTAGTGTAACTCCATTAAAACAACTGAAGTGACATTTGAAAGCATGTGAACTAGACGAGATAAAGCGAATTGAATTGATGTCAGGTCTCCTTGGAGGATTGTTAGTGGCTATCGATACGCTCTTTAATTTACTTTCTACCCTAGCCAGTCTATCTTTTTTTTTTTCTGCCCCGATTCATACAAAATGCTCTACAAGCAGTTCCAGTCAGTACGTTTTATCAATTTCTAGCTAGATTTAAATGTTGTCATCCATCCGGTGACAGCACACATCACCCCTACTAGTGGAGGGTTATACAGTAAACGCACTGACACTGGAGACTCCTTCCAAAAATGCTAAACAAATCAAATGCTTTGATTCCAAAAAATTTACATAAAAAAAACCTTCCATATATTTTGAAATCAGTTTATGTAAACATTCCGTGTGTAAGTACGTAGCTTCACAAAGCTGCTCAGAGCGAGCAAGCATTCAGTCTACTATAGCTCTAATGCTATATCATATATCAGAACAGGCTCTGCCCCTGCCCCACCCCCTGCATTGCCCTTTGCCCTGATCCATTCTACGATCTGCTACATCATTTATCAGAACAGACTCTGCCCCTGCCACGCCCCTGCACTGCCCTTTGGCCCGATCTGTTCTCCAATCCGCTATATCACATCAAAACCGACCCCGCCCCCTGCCCTGCCTCCTGCCCCTTCCCCAATTCGTTCTCCAATCGGCTATATTATAGCACAACAAATTCCACCCCTGCCCCAATCCCGCCCCTGTCACGCCCCCTGCCCAATCTGTTCTACAATCCTCTGTATGATATATCAGCACAGATTCCACCCCTGCCCTGGTAACTGCCCCGCCCCCTTCCCTGGACAGATTATTATACAGAACCATCAGTTTCTTCATCTGTCCATAAAGCCACTGGGTGGCCATATAATACAGAATAAAACTCGCATCTCCACAAACCTACCATCTTTAAAGACTTGCTAATGAGACTGTGCGACCTTTGACCTGAGTAATTAGTGTTTAAATGTGAACAGTAGTTTGTATGCTGGTGTGCTAATAGGAGGGGCAGGTCTAGTTAGCGGTGTTTTATAGTTGGGGGCAAATAGGGGACAGGTTGGAAACGGGTGGAGAGGGAGATGCCTGGAGGGAGATGGCACAGGGGCACAATGCCCATCATTAAGATGGCCAACAGCTGCTGGGCTTCCTGGCACACTGACAGGACTGCACGACCCCACAACCTTTTCTATGCAGGGCGCATGGGAATGAGGGAGAGCTGCAGATTTTTGTGTCTGTCTGCATGCCCTTTCTCATTTTTCCTCACTAAACACTTTGCTTTTGAGGCACAAGTCCTTCAACGTGGTTTGCAAAAGCAGATGTTTTCAGGATTATGATGAGGATTCTGAAACATTCTCCACTTTATGGAGGAATATGAATACAGTACATCGCTGGGAATGAACAGATTCTCTGCTGTGTGTTCTAAACAGATGGAAGTATAGATTTGAACAGGAAGAGCACTAGAGTAGCTTTAGTTTCTTTATCGTAGTACTTTCGGCTACTATCGATAGTTTGTTTATAGTTCACTTCAATTCAGTTTTATTTGTGTGGCACTTTTAGCAATGGACATCATCTCCAAGCAGCTTTACAGCTCAAGTACAAAAGGTTCCAGATTGATATTGGACTTAGATTTAAATATGTTTGTATTTATCCCTAATGAACAAGCCTGAGGTCACCGAGGTGACTGTGGTGAGGAAAAACTCCCTTAGATGGAAGAGGAAGAAACCTCGAAGAGGAACCAGACACAAAAGTGAACCTCATCCTCATTTGGGTGACACCGGAGGGTGTGATTATAAACTGTTATAAACACCGGAGAGTGTTATTATGAATAATGTCCTTTCTACAATCAGGTACAGTCTGATAATTGTGTGTTGATGAGGAGGTTGTTGTCCTCAAAGACCACATGGAGTTGTAGCCATCTTCTCTTTGAATATCTTCATGAAGCAGAACATAACATGACCTGGTACATCTGTAGATGCCTCAGGATCCTCTCAGGATTGGTTTCATCTCACCGAAGGTCCAAAACAGTAAAATAGTAATTATTTAAACTGAAAGTTTCTTTATAGAAGTACATTAAGTTTGTATACAGTAGTTATTGTTTATAATAGTACATTAGACTGACTATTAGTTTGTTGTTTCGTTACTATCTGGGGAATAGAACTAACACAACAGAAAAGAAGTTAAACTCCTTCCTTTTTAAGCCACGCCCATATTAGCTTTAATTTAGAATATATACTGTACATATGGATAGATAGATAGAGCATTAAATAGATCCAGATCCAGATTTATCTACTTCAGCTTAGTAAAGCTGTTTCTAGTTCTTATTATGGTTAAATTATGGTCGTCAGGCTTAAAAGTCTAGTATGAAAACTTGAGCCTCCGCTATTATTATTATACACAGCAGCGATGGACTCAAATGTCGTGCGTTTTGACCATCAACCTCTTGACAAACTGCAGTATTTTACTTGTCATTTTTTATTTCTATTTGATCTGGACCAACTTCAAGATATGCATGAAAACAGGTGGAGGAACTCTTGCTTTTCTCATGGACTCTAATTGCTCTATAACTTTCCCTTAACCCTCAGCTGAAAGGTCAGCGCTCACTTAACATATTTTCTTTTCTAACATTATGCTGGGAAAATATCCGTTTGGAATTTAGCCGAGTCGGTACCAGGGAATTAATTTCCAGCTACTAAACAAATAAAATGATAGAGCAGTGTCCTGTGCTTCATGCTCGGCAATTATGAAATTTTAAACTTTGTCTTTTTTTTGTGGCTTTACGCTGATCGGATATCTCCTCGGAATAAACTTTATTTATTCGGGGGCCTAGACGTGATTACGATATCATATATTCCCAAGTCTTTATTCTTTATTCCCAAATTGTATAGTAGCAACAAAAAAAGAAAAACTTAAATCTAAGTCATTTCACTTCGTGATTCTTTCTTGTTTTATCTGAACTACTTACTTCTGTCATCTCTGTCTGTTTAGCTCATTAGCTCACGATCTAAATCTACATCTGGGATCCTGTAAAACTGTCCTTAAAATCGTAACCGACGTTTCAATAGAAAATAATTGAATTTTGTCACAAATAAATTTGTTGGTATTTCTGGAAGGAGGCTCCAGTGTCAGTGTTTCGTAAAAGTCTGGATTCTGAGAAAAAAAAAGGGCTGCTGAATGAACAACGTTTGCCGTAATGTAAGTCATAACAAGAACAAATATGTATCAGGAACCTACCTTGACATTTCATGTGTCTAGAAATAGATAAAACAGTATAATTGTCATTCTTTAGCAATTAAATAAAAAATGCTAAAGCACCTGCTGTTATATCAAATCACTTAATTTTCATGATAACAAGAGCTAACTAGGTTTGGAAACGTTTAGTAACACATGTGGCTGCAAATGGATAACAGTCAGTGTAGAGAAAACAAACACATCATGACTTGCAGGTAAAGGGAAAGCATGGAGGTTGAGTCGGTAAAAGTGGATTATTCTCCTATAACGGCATCACAATTTGTGTTTTATACCTTAAATTGAGTAAATTAGAGACCCTACCTTTAGTTTAACTAGTAAAATGTC
>NC_062519.1:15089874-15109874 GCF_022655615.1 Tachysurus fulvidraco
GACCCTTATGTCCACTCGCCTCCAAAAAGCACCGACCTTTGCAAATACTTGCCTCATCAAAGCCAACATCAAAGTTTGTCGTGACGAACTTTACAAATCTAGTTCCTACTACATCTCCTCCTCCTCCTCTTCCTCCTCCTTTTGTTATTACTGTGCCTCCTCCTCCTACTGTTATTACTCCTCGTCACCCTCCTTCTCTTCCTCCTACTTTTTCTCCTCTTCCTCTTCCTCCTACTTCTGTTATTACTCCTCCTCCTCCTCCTCCTCCTCCTCCTCCTCCTCCTCCTCTTATTCCTAATGTTATTACTCCTCCTTCTCCTCCTCCTTTCATCCTTATACCAGTAGTGATGATCTTAAACTCGAGCAACACACACACTCCATCTATCATTGTACTCTTTTTTTATATTCTCTATCATAGTTTTAATATTTGTAGAATTTTTTTTTTTTGTATTCTTTTAGATATTGTTCAACTTTACAATATGATGCTGTTAGCTCCTGGGTTAAAATAAACTTTAAATGAAAGGGAAAGGATCTCTAGACAAACAGCATGGTACTGTATATGAGACAAGACAATATTGCCTTTTATTTGTCCGAAGGCTGTTTATTTTGCAGAAAATTATTAATAAATATATAAATATGATATCATTATTTGTTCTGCTCTTACACTTCTTTTGTCCCATGAATGAGTTTACAGAAAAAAAGTCAACAGTGTGTGTGTGTGAGTGTGTGTGTGTGGGTGGGTAGGTGGAGGGGGGTTGAGGGGTTGGGGGGGGGGCAGATGATGGACTACTTGCAGTGAGTTTATGCCCCCTGGATGTAGCAGATGCGCGACAGTATAGAGAGATGGACCAGCCGGCAGCTGCTACACACACACACACACACACACACACACACACACACACACACACACACACACACACACACACACACACACACACACACACACACACACACACATTCATTATGCACCACACAAATGCATATACCACAGGCTAATTGATGTTAATTGAAGACAGCTAAGCTGGCTGAGTTTGGGGACAGGATGGATTTGTATAAGTGCGTTGTGGAGTTGTATGACTCTATGACTCTCTCTCTCTCTCTCTCTCTCTCTCACTCTCTCTCTCTCTCTCTCTCTCTCTCTCTCTCTCCTTGATCAGCCCTTGATCAGACTATAGACTACTACAGAGACATTTCCGGGAGTGTGTCTGCTTATGTGGACACGTTTTTATAAAGGAACCAAATGTCCCCTCAAGGATAATGTAGGAATGTCTCCCTGCTTTGAACTTGTGGGGACATTTGACTCGTACCCTCGAAAGAAAAACTGCTGTTTAAGACTTTGTTACTGAGCTAAAGATTACAGTAAGATTTAGCTGTATATAGTGTCAGATGGAAGAGAAACATATGTGTGCGTGTAGGTACTGTAGGTTTCACCCATCAGCATCAATGGTCTTCAGTGCAGTGAACAAGAACTTCACCCTCAGGTGGGAAAAAAAAACAGTCACTTTAAGAGTCTGTTATTTCAGCAAAGCTTTAAAATTTGAGCACTGCAGTATTGCATCTCAGACTGCAACAGCTCATTTACATGAAGCCTGTTCACCCCCTTGGATGGAACAAATACCCAATCGCATTTTCTACAGATCTTAGTGCATGGATATTAAGGCTGGCTGTCCAAAGTTATTCATCTACAAACATGCTACAAATATGAAACGGGGGAACTTTAAGTCTTGTATGAAAGCCCATTATCAACACTTAAAAGAGAAATCTTGTTAAACAAATTGTCTCGGAAATTGTAATAGTATTATAAGTTGACTATTATATCAAGTCTTATATATGAGATCAATAGTAAGTCATAACTATGATATACTATGAGATATTTTTGAGATACTATCTCATAATTCTGAGCTACAAAGTCATATTATTTTACACTCTACCTCCAGTCATATTTTTGAGACTTTTCTCGTGATTCTGATACTAAGTCATATTTCTGAGATACTATCTCATAATGCTGATATCCCAAATCATAGTTTTGAGAATTGTCTCATAATTCTGCGATACCAAGTCATTTTCCTCAGATTCTATCTCATAATTCTGAGATTAGTCAAGTTTTGAGTATGAACTAAGGGAAAGTGAGTGATAAGTATAAGATATTAAGTCAACATTTCAAGATACTAAGTAATAATTATAAAATAAGGTTGTAAGATACTAAGTCAAAATCTTTAACTACAAATATACAATCATGAGATACTGAGCCATAATTATAAGAAACCATAACCATCTTTTTGAGATACTATCTAATCATTTTAAGGAAAGTCATTAATATGAGATACAAAGTCAGTTTTGAGATATCTCATAATTATGAGATTATGATTTACGTTTACGCCTAAAAATGGTAAGATGCACTCTAAGAAGAGCAGGCTAGCCTGTGTACAGGCTACAACTTGGAAGGTGTACAACTTCTAACAATACAGACAATATCTCAGAATTTTGTCTTGTCTCATTATTATGGCTGACTAAATAAAAATGGTGTCTTCGGGGTTTCAAAATTATGACTTGATAAACTCAAGTAAATGACTTAATGAGGTAAATCTTTCTCATAAATCTTATCTCATATCGTATCTCATTTTATTTTTATTTGATCACATTTATTTTAATCCCTATCCCGAGCCTAATTAAAATATAGAATTAATTTTATTATATATTTTTTAACATGTTAACTTTAATAATAATAAAGAAATAAACAATCAACTAATTCTAATGTTCACAGGATATGTTTGGGTTTAGACAAATTCCCATGTTTGGAATATTTATAATTTTTTGTAATTTTTGAAAGCAACAAAGAGTTTTAACTTAAAATAAAAATTGTGCAGTTTTGGTTAAAATAATCTCTCGAATTAATAAACCTAACGTTCCGGTACAGTAAAGGCCTAAAGATGAAGCACAATTTTGGTGCACTGTTACATTAGCGGAAGGCCACACATCCAAGCCGTCATATCTTCCTCGTGAAAGCCAATAAAATCATTAACCAGATGAATTTCTTTCCCAATTTTTTTCCTAGATTAGCGCCATACGGAATCCTCTAGTTCCCAAAGCTCCTTGCTAAATGAACCCGAAGATGCTGATATTGTCCTGTATCTCGCTATAAATTATTTCTTCACTCGGCTTTGAACTTTTCAGACAAAGCAATTAATGCAAATTTCTTGCAGCGCAAGCAGATATGGCAGGAACATCCGAAGGGAATGGGTTATTTGTCCGTTCCATCTTCTGTCTCATTTAGTGTATGGGGTGGGGAAAAAAGGACAAAACTACAGAACGCTTTGTTTACTGAAATAAGCGTGTGTGTGTGTTTGTGTGTGTGTGTTTGTGTGTGTGTGTGTGTGTGTGTGTGTGTGTGTTTGTGTGTGTGTTTGCGTGTTTGTGTGTTTGTGTGTTTGTTTGTGTGTGTTTGTGTGTGTTTGTGTGTGTTTGCGTGTGTGTGTGTGTGTGTGTGTGTGTGTGTTTGTGTGTGTGTGTGTGTGTTTGTGTGTGTTTGTGTGTGTGTGTGTGTGTGTGTGTGTGTTTGTGTGTTTGTGAGCTAAAGAATTCAGGGTTATAGAAGAATTATTCCTTAAAGCGAATATAACGATTTTTTTTCTTTACATTTGTGTAGATTTTTCGGAAACATAACAAGCTGCATTTTTGGTCTTCAATAACATGCTGTTATTAGAATAAATGCTCAAGGATGGGAACAATAGCATCACATCACATCACATCACTGTGTCACTGATTATTTTCCTCTAACAGCACATCCATCACCTCGCAAGGTTCGGTCGTTGGCTCTCATAAAGCTTCTAGAAGTCGAACCTTGCACTCAATGGCACAGAAGCTTAACTAGCAAGCTCCCACTTTTCCACAAGCAGTCTTATGTTTCATGGTCAGTGCTTTGGTCCCTCTCAATTTGTGTAGCACTTGTGTGGAGTGGGCTTTTGTGGAAGGCTGCCTGCTACATGGAGCAGAAGAGCATGACTCACACTTACTGTGTCTGGCAAAAGAAGCGAGCAAAACCAGTTTTAACTTTTCGAGAAGCAGGGAAAATGAGGAAGGACAGATTTGCGTGTGTGTGTGTGTGTGTGTGTGTGTGTGTGTGTGTGTGTGTGTGTAAGAGAAAGAGGGAGATGGAGAGAGACGGAGGGATGTGGGTGTGGTGTGAGCTTTATGAGGGCTGTTTTTGGTCTGTTGGTATTGATTAGAGCTAATGAGACGCTGTTTTGTGTGTGTGTGTGTGTGTGTGTGTGTGTGTGTGTGTGTGTGTGTGTGTGTGTGTGTGTGTGTGTGTGTGAGTGTGTGTGTGTGTGGGGGGGGGGGGTGGCTAGCCACAGACAGAAAGAGAGGGAGGGAGACTAATGGGTTGAGACAATACAAATAATTTGTGGTTGTTGGAGAACATCAAGATTGATGGCTACTTTGCCTGTGGATTTAAACATTGTCTGTTTTTATTGGGTTTGGACATGGTTTGTGTGTGTGTGTGTGTGTGTGTGTGTGTATGTGTGTGTGTGATGATAGAAAGCAAGATAGGAGGCTCTCTTCACCAATAGATGGTATTCTGACCTGCACTTACCAAATTTGATTAAGTCATAAATAATGCATGATGGACTCAGAGTGAGGAAATATTTATTTATTTCATTTCATTTCATTTCATTCTATTCTATTTTTTTCGTGAGAATGATATGAATTGTGACGTTCATATAGTCTCTGGAGTCTTCTCCTCTGTGATATTTAATCATTTAGCGGTCACATGGATACACCTCATAATCATTTCTTTTACTTTATTCCTTTGTCAGAAGACACACAGTGTTCAGCCTTGATCAACCCGCAGAATGTGAATCACAGCTTGATATTAAACCCCTCGTTCTTCCTTCCACAGGGATTTGTATAATGGACGCTCCACAGATTAGATGTTAGATGTTTATGTATGATCCGGTCTCCTTTGGGATCAGATGGGATCCTTTTCATTTAGAGATCTACCAGCTCCAATCATGTTCCACTTCATGAAGATTTCAGACATTTAAAGAGAAGATGCAGACCGCATGTGGTCTTTGGGGACAACAACCTTCTAATCAATACACAGTTATCAGACTGTAGAAAGGACATTATTCATAATAACACTCTCCGGTGTTTATAACAGTTTATAATCACACCCTCCAGTGTCACCTAAATGAGGATGAGGTTCACTTTTGTGTCTGGTTCCTCTCGAGGTTTCTTCCTCTTCCATCTAAGGGAGTTTTTCCTCACCACAGTCACCTCAGTCACCTCAGGCTTGTTCATTAGGGATAAATACAAACACATTTAAATATAAATCTAACATTAATCTTGAACTCGTGTATTATATTTAATCTTTGTCTTAATCTTTTTGTATTATTTTTCTTAGAATCTGTGAAGCTGCTTTGAGGCAACATTCGTTGTTAAAAGCGCTAAACAAATAAAATTGAATTGAATCGAATTGAGTGGTTTCAGGGTGACTCCACCCACTACAGCGGGACACGAGGGATCACTGAAGGGTTTGATGAGGATGAAATTGATGTCAGTCGTCTTTATTTTCAAGACTATGAAAATTGTAGATTCACACTGAAGGCATCAAAACTATGAATTAACACATTTGGAATTATATACGTACATAACAAAAAAGTGTGAAACAACTGAAAATATGTAGCCACCTTTTGCTTTGATTACTGCTTTGCACACTCTTGGCATTGTCTTGATGAGCTTCATGAGGTCGTCACCTGAAATGGTCTTCCAACAGTCTTGAAGGAGTTCCCAGAGATGCTTAGCACTTGTTGGCCCTTTTGCCTTCACTCTGCGGTCCAGCTCACCCCAAACCATCTGGAGGTGTGTTTGGGGTCATTGTCCTTTTGAAAAGGTGGTGTGTCCAAACTTTTGGAAGGTGTGTCCAAACTTTTGGTCTGTACAATATATATATATATATATATATATATATATATATATATATATATATGATCTTATTTTAATTTCTTTTTGGAAGTGCAGGTGCAGACACTTGTAGAATTGAAGCCAATGCACTAATACATTAAAGCTGTACAGGTTACTATATATCTGTTCCAAAGTATACGCTTGAAATGTTTGCCAGAATATGATTAGCATGCATGAATAAACTCCCTAAGGACTGCAGCAGAGCCGGTAAACAAGATCTATATATATGAAATATCCAAATTAATTCATGTATTTTTGAGGTCGTAAGATAACATACTGTTCTCAGGATATGACAAATCTTAATAACTCTATATAAAAAAACTTCAAAGGGTTTATTTATTTAGTGCTGCTGTGAATACACTATTTCACAGAGCATAACATGTTTGCACACAGTATAGTCTACAAGACCGCTGACTCGATTCACACAAACGTTCACAAGACGTCGATTCTTAATGCGGCGTGTCGATGTTTTGTGACGGAGTTTTTTTTGTCCTGCTCGCTGTTGTTTAGACAAATCCTCCGGGTCCTGCTCAAGGATACAACACAATGCTGTACATTAAGAGCCACAGGGGGTGTAAACTTTTGCACAGGGCGTATATTGTTATTGTTTTATCTTCTGGGAAAATATATTCCATATAAATGGAAAAAAAAAATAACTTTACACAAAATAAGAAGAATTTGCACCGATCTTCCTGTTCAAAAGTTTACACGCCCCCATACACCCTCTTTCACCACCCTTACCCCAAATAGAAGGAATATCGTTTAAAGCCTTAATGATGGCATCTAGGGCTTGTTTTTGTTTTGTATTTTTTGGTAGCGTGACAAAGCTGTCTTTTTTTTGTCTTTAGAAAGCAGAGACTGGTATAACCTGATATATAACATAACCTTTCATCCTTATTTCAATAAAAAAAGAAGCACAAGAGGAATAAAACACATAATCGCCTGTTTTTTTTTGCCAAGTGCTTTATTCTTTGCTTAACGTCTAAACTTCGACAGCTCTAATCCGAACGTTCAGTTATTCCTTCCCTACGCTCAGGTCTGTGCCTTTTCATACACACGTTTGAGTGCAGTACATTAGCCGTGAGCATCTCATTCTTTCATGTCTCGGTGTCGCATCCCTTACATACTCTGATAGCAATCTATCGAGGCCTTTAAACTTGGGTCTGAAATGTCACCCTGTCTGCTCCTGACTCACTGGGTTTGCTCTGATTCCTTCTCTCCTGGAGTGTTTGGGTGTCTCTGCTGATACGTGTGTGTGTCTCTGAGACTGCGCATTTACATATCCAAACTCAAGGCAGATCAAATCTCTAATAGTACAGGCCATGGTTTAGGTGTGACAGTCTGTGCATCGGTGATGTCTTCGTAACGCCACCGAAGCCTCAACGGCTTAGTAATAATGTTGATTTGGGAAAAAAAATTCTAGCAAACATGATTATGGAAATGATTAATGTGACAACAACATGGTGAGACCTGTCACATTTGTTTTAGAGGAACACACCCGGAGAGCTGCTTCTGCTCTCCATGGCTCTCTTCCCTGCCAGGTGTTGAATAGGGTTTTCGAAAGGATCTTGTAAACCTGTTTGTGAATGTGTGTGTGCGTGTGTGTGTGTGTGTGTGTGTGTGTGTGTGTGTATGAAGACGCTTGTGTCAAGGTACAAGACTCATACAGCTGTCTCATAAGCATGTTATAGAGGGACAGTAAAGAAATTTTTCTTTCTTTCTATTTATTTATTTATTTATTTATTTATTTATTTATTTATTTATTTATTAAACTGAGAGAGAAGTTGAAATAAATGTATGAGATCATTTGGGAGAACGATGCATCCCGGATACTGTGTGTATAATACAGAAAGAAGGGTTTTAATATCACATCAGACACCCGGGCGGTGTAATGATGACCGCTCGTGCCCCGTAGAAATGAAAGCAACATGAACATATTTAGCCTTTTGCTCATCTATAAATGACGCCGCCTCCGACACTGGGTCAGTAACTTCTTAATGAATACTGTTTCGATTTATCTTTAGTGAGCGTTCTGCCTGATACACAGCCTTAATAAATGCTGGTGCAAGAGAGCGGGGTTGCGAGAGAAGGCCCCCGGAGTGAAACCCGGATTCGTAGCAAATTATAATGAATTTTTTTTTTTTTTTTTTAGGAGCCATGTTTCTGTGGAGAGAACACTAGAGCAGATGGTTATGGAGCAGCGAATAATGTATTACAGAGAGACAGGAGCAGACATGGCAGTAACCAGAGAGAAAGAGAGAGGCTGAGTTTGGGACACAAAAAAAAGGCGTTTAAAAAAAAAAGATTAAGGATACGTGGTTTACAAAAAGATTAATATCAATTATTACTACAATTATTAATCCAAATTTCAGCCAGAATGTGAAACAGATTTTTGTTCCCTTTCTAATTTAAAGTACGGCATTTCCTCTCGTCGCTCCTTTCCGATGTGAACACGCTGTATACATACAGTCGCGCGATGACATATACATCCTGGCAACTTTCTGAACTCTCATAAAGAGCCTCAGCTGGCAAACCGGCGCCCCGAGTCAGCGTCTGTCTCATTAAAAAAGTTTAGCTGAGTAGCGAGATGCCGAGGTCGGAGGTCCCTGTCGCACGGGGTCACCCTGAGAGCTGACCTCAAGGAAAAATATCCCTGAAGAGAATGAAAGATCAGTGCACGGAGGAGACTTTGACCCGGTGTCGACCTCTCGTATTTACAGCTTCTCCTAGAGCAGATGAGGAAAAGCTGCTGGTTTATCGCCTTGAGTGAGAGCGAGAGAGAGAGAGAGAGAGAGAGAGAGAGAGAGAGAGAGAGAGAGAGAGAGAGAGAGAGAGAGAGAGAGAGGAAGTTGAGGAAATGCAGTGGGAAGATGGAGTGAAGAGTAAAGTTAAAGAGGTAGAATGAGAAGAAAAGATTGAGAATCATAATGAGACACGGAGAGGGTTTTTCTTCCCTTGATGATACTCAGGGAGTGCTGATGGGCTATCAAGAGGAATGGCACCTATACTTGTGTGTGTGTGTGTGTGTGTGTGTGTGTGTGTAGGAGATCCTAATGCAAAACAATAACGTTGAAGCAAACAAGATAAAGAAAATTGAATTTTAAAGCGTCTGTAGGGAATAGGCCTGTTGTCAGCAGCCCCGGTGCCGTAGCTGAGAGGTTTGTTATGAACAAGCCACAATCATGATACAGATCTATACGGATATTATTCTGCTTTCCTGGCAGTTCTTGCAGTGTGTATTCTGAAAGCTGGGATTTTATAGCATTTTTTATTTTATTTTATTTATTTATTTTTTATGTCTGTGTTGCTAAGCAAGGAGGAAAAGGCGTATTTATATTTTTTTTTCCTTTTTTTTTTTTTTTCTTTTTTTGCACTGTAGCAATATATTTCCAAAAAAGCACTCATCGCTCTCCCTGGCTGGATAAATGCTTAACAGATGGAGGATGACAGGAGATGTTTAATGATGTTTTAGCGCTTGTTGATGCTAACCCGATCCACCAGAAAAGGAAACACACACACGGCAGGCGGTTATGCGTCCTCATCCCTCAGCATAGCAGCTGAACGAAATTAATCAGTCCCCCGGCTCTATCTATCACACAGATCAGTGGATGATCTCCGAATAACTTTCAGAAGTCAAGAGGACAGACGAAGAACTTGGTACAGTGTCTCGGAGATAAAGCATCGAGTTCCATCGAGTTCTTACGGAGTTTCACAGCAGATTTGGTTTTATGGGAGATTTAGAGACACGGCTATAATCTATTATGGGGGGAAAAAAAACTACAGGAATATTTTTCGGAGTTTGACATAAAGTGTGTGTGTAATAAGTGTCTTAGGAAGTAATCATGTCAAAACCATGAATTCATTTTTGTCCATATTTTAAAGCTTTAAAGTCATTTGGAGATCCAACTTCATTGTGGTCTTTGAGGACAACAACCTCCTCATCAATACACGATTGTCAAACTGTATATTTATAATCACACCCTCCAGTGTCTCCCAAATGAGGATGAGGTTCACTTTTGAGTCTGGGTCCTCTCAAGGTTTCTTCCTCTTCCATCTAAGGGAGTTTTTCCTCACCTCAGTCACCTCGGTCACTCAGGCTTGTTCATTAGGGATAAATACAAACGCATATAAATATACAGTACAGACCAAAAGTTTGGACACACCTTCTCATTCAAAGAGTTTTCTTTATTTTCATGACTATGAAAATTGTAGATTCACACTGAAGGCATCAAAACTATGAATTAACACATGTGGAATTATATACGTACATAACAAAAAAGTGTGAAACAACTGAAAATACGTCATATTCTAGGTTCTTCAAAGTAGCCACCTTTTGCTTTGATTACTGCTTTGCACACTCTTGGCATTCTCTTGATGAGCTTCAAGAGGTCGTCACCTGAAATGGTCTTCCAACAGTCTTGAAGGAGTTCCCAGAGATGCTTAGCACTTGTTGGCCCTTTTGCCTTCACTCTGCGGTCCAGCTCACCCCAAACCATCTCGACTGGGTTCAGGTCCGGTGACTGTGGAGGCCAGGTCATCTGGCGCAGCACCCCATCACTCTCCTTCATGGTCAAATAGCCCTTACACAGCCTGGAGGTGTGTTTGGGGTCATTGTCCTGTTGAAAAGGTGGTGTGTCCAAACTTTTGGAAGGTGTGTCCAAACTTTTGGTCTGTACAGTAAATCTAAGATTAATATTGAATTTTTGTATATTAATCTTTGTATAATGTTCAATTTATTATTAAATGTTTTTTAGGTTCTGCAAACCTGCTTTGAGACAACGTCTGTTGTTAAAAGCGCATAAATTCCAATCGAGAAATCGAATCGGATCGAATACATTTTTAAGATCCATCGTCTTCTCAATCCCTTAATGTCATAAATCCATGAATACGTTTTTTTTTTTTGGTTTGTTTCCTGATATTTGTGTTTATGTATCAGTATAACGCAGTTTCTTTTACTAACATCTTACTCAACATTTCTATATTCATAACAACAATTCATCTGTAGTACTCATTTGTACCTTTAGGATCGTGGGAACACTTATCCATCCTTTAAACCTTATTTTACTCATGTGTATTCCTAAAACCTTTCAAGTTCATGGTCTTGAATTGATAGTTTTTGGCAACTCTTAACGTCAGCCCTCGAGTAATTTTACTGTGATGGATTTTGAGAAAATTTTCATTGGCCTTGGGCAACCGCCATAGTCTTAGATTATTCGTACAAGCCGCGATTGGTTAGGTAGGAAGTATGTAATTAGGCTATTAATCATAATAAATTAGCTAGTGGTTAAACATATAATAAACCTTTAAATTAAAGTCTAGTCTTCTGAGTCAATTCGAGTCAGAAAGCAATATCGTTCAGTTAATTACGATAAAAAAAATAGTCTTACAAGGAATTGAATGAATGAGTATGTATAAATTATTTTTTAGTTCTGGCAAGATTTCATATCTTTCAAAGTTTTTCCCAAATATTATGGCTTTAGCCTGGTTTTCTGTGCATTATGACAATCCAGTATTCTGCCTCAGCCAATAGTGAGTCAAAGTGTTAGTCATGATGCCACCAGAACAGCTCGTGACATGGACTCTACAAGACCTCTGAAGGTAGGTTGACGTTAGCAACAGACCCTGTAGGTTGTGAGATGGGGCCTCTTTGGATCAGATAGAACAGAAAGTGGCTCGGCTGAGATACTGTATGTGGATTTTGAAGGCCAAGTCAACACCTAAAACTCTTTGTCATGTTCCTCAGACCATTGCTGATCAATTTTTGCAGTGTGGCTGGATGCATTATCCTGCTGAATGAGGCAGGGGGTGTATTTGGTGTGTTCCTGAACCCATGAAGCGGTGTACTTGGTGCAGCAATGTTTTGGTATGTGGTACCTCTTAAAGTAACATTCAGATGAACCAAAGTTTCTGAACAGAAGATTACTCAGAGCTTCACACTGCCTTCATAGACTTGCCTTTCTTGTGCCACCTCTTCCACAAGTAAGTGATGCACCGGTTTTCCTTGCTTGGAGCACTTACAGTATGTCAGGTACTAACCACTAAATCCTGGGACCACACTACAACACTACTGCTGTTTTGGAGACCTAGTCGTCTAGCCATTATAATTTGTGTCTGTCTTGCCTGTTTTCCGGCTTCTGAAAATTTTGAGTACTGACTGTTCAGTTCTTGTCAGTAACACTGTGACATGATAATCATTGTTATTCACTTCACCTGTCAGTGGTTTTAATATTATTGCTCACTGTTGTATAAGTAAGAAACTTGCCTTTGAAATGAATGAATGAATGAATGAATGAATGAATGAATGAATGAATGACTGGCTGGTTGGTTGGCTGACAGACTGACTGACTGACTGACTGACTGACTGACTGACTGACTGAATGAATGAATGAATGAATGACTGGCTGGCTGGCTGGCTGGCTGACTGTCTGACTGATGGACTGACTGACTGACTGACTGACTGACTGACTGACTGAATGAATGAATGAATGAATGGCTGACTGACTGACTGACTGAGTGAATGAATGAACGAACGAACGAATGAACGAACGAACGAACGAACGAACGAACGAACGAACGAACGAACGAACGAACGAACGAACGAACGAACGGCTGACTGAATGAATGAATGAATGAATGAATGAATGAATGAACCCAATATGTGATTGGGTGAAATAAGCTTGACACTGAAACCTGACACATCATATACACCTAAATAACACAAATTTGAATTGGAATTATTTCTGTATCTTTTGGCTTTGATACTGTTACATATGGTACATTCACTGTGATTGGCTTTAGCATAAAATAAAGTAAAATCATTGTAAAATGACCTATTTTTACCTTGACTGTTACTCTGGGTGTTAGCACACAGTGAAATAAAGCCATATGTGAGTACCCTTTTGCACTCCAGAGTTAGAAATGGGACGCGCTGCGTAGACAACTCCAAGTGCACCATTTGGGATAGAGCGTATGCATCAAACTGAAAGCCATTCTCAGTGATTCTGCAGCGCTGGCACTTCTGTTCTCTGCTCCAAATTAATGACACCCCTACATGGCAGTCCATGCGGCTGACACTAATTATCCATGGTGTTTCTCAAACAAGTATTAGACTCCTCGTCACACAAGGTTAAATCTGGTTCATTCAAGGGGAGGAAAAATGTGACAGGGTCATTTGAATAGGCGGGTCTTATTTATTTATTTATTTATTTATTTATTTGCTTGTTTATTTTTCTCTTTATGGTGATTTAGAAGCCTCATGAGGCTATAATAATAACACTTAATTATTGATTCTTTTTTGGTCATTATGATGAAATGTCTTTACAAATTCAAATAAATAAATAAATAAATAAATAAATAAATAAATAAATAAATGAATGAATGAATGAATGAATGAATAAATAAATAAATAAATAAATAAATAAATAAAACGGAAAAATAAAACTCAGCTCCAAAATATTAAACAATAAGCTGATGATCACCTTACTTTGCTTTTATACACCTGTATCACATTAATCTGTTCTCCTTCGAGAGAGAACACGGCAATTCGGCTGTCTCGCTAACTCATTAAGTCCCAAATTAGCTGATGAACAGGCGAGACCAGGAGGCATGTAGGTGTTGTATTAAAGTTCATCAGAGCTGCAGGTGTGTGCTTTATCATCTACTTTGATCAGTAATTACGGAGCACTTTTGCACAATTAATTGATTACTCCTGTGAGCTGTAAAATGTTTGCCCTGCTTATTAGTACCTCACCATTTTTACATAACCTAACGGTCAGAGGTTATTTATTTACTTCGGGGATTAGTACTCTCTTTAAAAAAAAAAGAAAAAAAAAGAAAAAGAACATGTAAAAAAAAATAAAAAATCAATAAAAATGTAATTTTGTGCCCACATTTAGGAATTCTCAGTCAACAGGGTATGATCAACAAGAGATCAACTAAGTTTAGCTTTTTTAATAGCAGTTTGATTCACTTTGCTTGCCCTCTGTAATTCCCCTTTAACCTCTAAATAAAGTCTTTTTTTGGCACAAAGTACAGCCTCATTTAACTTCATCAAATGTGTTATGGATCCTTAACTTATGCCCTCTAATGATTCCCTTGAAATGTCATCTTAATGAACTTTTCTATATCGTTGTTTGGTTCATCATGTTGTGTTGGAGGTAACTAATGGCCCTCATACATTAAGTAAATGAGCTTGGTGCAACCGGAGAAATTACAATGGATAAAGTTTAATGAGCTTTTGCTCAGAGGCCACCCTGACACGGTGGGGAGTCCATGTGTCATGGACTAATCTTTCCAACAATGATAAACACTCTAATGCATTTACTTTATGCACTGCCGGTCAGATGTGGATCCATTAGCAGCTTCTGTGTCTTTTCAAGATTCCAAGACGTGATCCTGATGAGCAGGACTTGCCTCCGTAACAGCTTTCTGGAAGGGTGTATAATATAAATGATGAAGTCTGAACCTCATGTATAGAATATCTGCAGGACCTGTAAACTCCTGTACAGTAGTCAGCAGAATGTCTTTGCATTTCATAGTTTAAGATATAAATTTTCATTAAGAGGTCAATCACCTGACTCCAACCTTTTATTTCGAATGTGACATGTCCACAAGTTGGCTTGATTTTGTTAGGTCGAGCAAGGCTTGACCGTGTTCTGTGGGTGGCCCCATGATCAGGTGCTTGCCAGGAGATAAAACCCCCTGGATCTGGCACCAGTAATGGGCCCAAACCCTTCATCTTGTGGCTGGTGATCCCATAAACTGGATCATTGCCATTTTTGGCTTTGCCTGACTTGGTTATATGGGTAGTCTATTTCCCAGTCATTTGCCTGCAGACACCACTCCCAGACTTGTCTCAGATCCTGGCCTTGCCCTAATCTTTGCAGGGAACATTAACCTTTTATCCATCTTCCAGGTCTGTTCACAAATTCAATCATTAGCAGGCACAAAGGGAAGCCTTGAGGTCTGTCATTGTCCTCAAGCTCTCAGTGACTGAGATTTTACTAAAGTTTCTGAAGAAACTGCAGTACAGTTCTAATATTACCAGCAGGCTACTTGCAGAAGGGCTAAAGCTGTTCTATAGTTTGTTTGACCATGGACACTCATTGCCATACGGTGAATGAAATAACAAGTAATAGCTTACAATTTCTTGAGCACTTGAAAGCATCTCCATGGGTACCTGAATGTACTTTTTGCAAATTCTAGGCCAGAACTTCCATACCAAACCCTGATGCAAACAAAATACTTCAGAAACATGCAGTAACATCTGACAGTTTGCTGAAAAGGTTTCCTTCAAAAGGTATTCATATACTGAGGCCATGCCAAGTCCTCTGTAAACTCTCAAAAACAGTTGACACCATCTTTTGCAGCTCCACTGATATAAAGTTGTAAATCATACAATCGCCAGTGAGGTCCTTAGCCTTAGAATCTTTCTGATGGTGTTTGGCTTGTTGGCACAGTAACAGGTGAACGTTAAAAGATTAGTATTGCTTCAGAATGTTTTACTCAGACCCATTGAGACCTTGTAAACCTTCCAAATACTAGTTTAAAATACTTTATTTTCCTCATGGTATAACTATGAGTTTCTCCAAAGCACACAAGCTGCTTCACCACAACAAGGTTATGGAATGAAGTACCATTGATAGCCATTTTGTTAGCACTGCTATTTGCAGACGTTTTGCCTGTTTCAAAGTTTGTTCATCCGTGGATACGGTTATAACAGTTGACATACCCTTCAAGAGAAAGCAATTCGTGGCCAGAAACACTTAGTTTGAACCCGTTCCTACATGGGCAGCTATCTCTGTAGCTGATCAGACATGACTTTCTGCAATTTTTTTAAGGCTAAAGGCTGATGCAGCACCTTCAACTTCAACTTCAACTATATTCATTTATATAGCACATTTTACTGCAATTTCAATTGCCCAAAGTGCTGCACAATTTTACAAAAAAGCATAAAGCAATATATATATATATATGTATATATATATATATATATACGTATATATATATATATACATATATATATATATACGTATATATACGTATATATATATACATATATATACGTATATATACATATATATATATATACGTATATATATATATATACGTATATATAATATATATATATATATATATATATATATATATCTATATATATCTATATATATATACGTATCTGTATTATATCTCTCTCTATCTATCTATATCTATCTCTATCTATCTCTCTCTATCCGTCTATATATATATATATATATACGTATATATATATATGTCAGACCGATTATAACAAAGAAAATTAAAACAGATAAAAAAAAACACATAAAAGGGAAACAGATAAAAGATAAAATGAAATAAAATATATAAAAGGATCAAGAAACAAGGTCTATTCTCAACGAAAGCTAAATTAAAAAGATACGTTTTTAACTGAGACTTAAAATCTTCTAAAGTCGAGGCATGTCGAATGTGCAAAGGGAGGCTGTTCCACAGTTTTGGGGCGATGACCATAAGAGCTCTATCGCCCCTAGATTTCTTTGAGGAACTGGGAACTGCCAGTAGATTTTTATCTCGTATTCTCAGAGACCTGACTGAAGTTTGGTCCTTTAAGAGGTTGGTGATGTAGCTTGGGGCGATGTTGTGAAAAGCTTTGAAAACCATCAATAAAATTTTGAAATCAATTCTATACTGGACTGGAAGCCAGTGATGAGTAGATAATACTTTATTTTTGTGCCAGTTAGAAACCTAGCTGCTGCATTCTGCACTAATTGTAGACGAGATAGATTGTGTTTGCTTATCCCAACATGCAGAGAGTTGCAATAGTTCAGTCTTGAGGTGATAAAAGCATGCACTATGCCCTGTAGGTCTTTAGTATTAAGGATGGGTTTCAGCCTGGAGATCAGTCTAAGTTAATAAAAACTACTTTTTACTACTGACTTAATCTGGTTGTCAAAGCTGAGGGAAGCGTCAATAATAACACCAAGATTCATAACAGTATTCTTTATACAGTAGGTATATCCAGTGGGGCAATCGCACTAGACATAACTAGTCCTTGTTCTCGACATATTCCTTGTCCTTGTTGCTATCAGGATACCCGATACCAATACCGAATAGCATGTTTGACAGTTTACCAAATTTTATACTCTATACCTGGAACTATTGATGGTTTTCCTTGATGGCAAAATGATGAGTGAAGTTTAAAAAACACTATCTTCTTAGAATAGACTCTTTGAGAGATTGTAAAACCTTCCAAATTCAAGTTGTTTATATAATCGAACACTTTTCAACGTTTGTTTTTTTTTTTTTTTTGTAAATTGGCACATGGAAGCTGGAATCAGTGCTTCAATCACTGAAACTCAGATAGTCTTAGGCTATGGAGCCTTTAAGGCTGATGGCAGATTCCCTTAATGTAGGTATATATATATATATATATATATATATATATATATATATATATATATATATATATATATATATATATATATATATAAAACTTGGATTGGCTCCATGTATATAATTTGGATTTTTTGCAGCATTCTGAGGCACACATTTGCTTTGTAGACGGTGTTATCTTTTGGAGCTTTTCAAGACAGCATATAAGTAGCCTCCTCTTTAAGAAACTCTTCTGGCACTGCTATCCATGCTCTTCGTGGAGCAGTATGTGGGTACAGCGTAGCAGAATGAACAGATTGGCTAAGATATAAAGCCCGTGGGTTGGGAACAAGTTCTCTTTTCTGGTAAAGCATTGGCAGGGGTTTGTGTTTTTGTGTATATGAGAGCGTGCATGTGTGTCGATTTATGTGCCCATGTCTCAGCCTTTTCTACACCAACACCACCACTGGTGGAGCCCCCAAACAGCAATTTCCATCTTGCTTTGTTCCTGTGTCAGACACGCTCTTGCTCCAGCCCTTAGCAGCTGCTTTTCACATGACATTTAAATCAGCACTTGAACAATTCTGTTTGCTTCCACTGCAGCCATTGTAGCTCTCATCCTCCTCCTCCTCCTCCTCCTCATCCTTCTCTTTCTTTTCTGGAGCTCAGAGCCCTCCCGGCATCTGAAGAACAGACAGGCGTGCATTCGGAAATACGGTTAACTTGCCTCAACTGCTTTGGATGTATAAAATATGGCCTCTCGAACTAAAGCAGTGACACTGTGCACCGGATACAGATGATGGTTTGAGGACTAAAAATGAATCATGCAGTAGGTCTGGGTTTGGATTCAGGCTCATGTCAAATCTTCACTTGTCATATATTTCTCTCTTCAACCTAGAATCTCAGGAGAACGTACAGTAAGCCTTTTAGAAACACACCATTAAAGCAAGAGTTTAATCCATGTCAGATCTTGGTTACAGTTTCTTTTTCTTTTCTGACGGTTAATCTTCGTTCGTCTTACATCGGTACACCTCGGTCTTTTCTCACTGATGACATTTCAACACCTGTGTTCATACTGTAAGTGCTTCAATCCAGCTGTCCATGCATGAAGCCAGATCAAGTTCAAATTTATTCTTGAGCCTTTTTTTTGTGTGTGTTTTAATCCACCAGTTTATACAGTCATTTGGTTTCTGCAAGTATGACAGAGGTGGTAGTTTAGAGGTGGTAAAATGTTCTTGACATCGACTATGCTGTCGAACCCAGTTTCAGCTCTCGGAACGATCTCTCGCAAAGACGTCTCTATCTCTGTTATTCTCTCTCTCTATACGATGTAATTTGGCTGACATGGCGAGGCTCGTATGATAATGACTTTTCAATGAGAGTGAGCAAGGGCCTGACCCAGGGCACGAGAATAGACATTGTCCTGGTTCTTCTGCTCAGGAATTGAAACACTCTCCTTCTGTAATGTATGTCAATGAGAATTCACCTGTCAAGGTGTCTGTATTCTTCAGTTGTGCTGCTTTTTGCCTGTTACTCCATATCTGTATTCTTATCACTTTAGTAGTGCATGTAAGCTGACAATCAATGCAAGGTAGAGATATGATATGATATGATATGATATGATATGATATGATATGATATGATATGATATGATATGGAACAGTTTGTTAGCTTTTTTTTTATTTAATATTATAAACACTAGTTATCACATTAATGGATGTTTGGGTGGCAGCTGGACCTCAGCACAGGCACAATACAATTTGGTCTCAAGGAAGGATGGAAGGAAGGAAGAAAGAAAGGAAGGAAGGAAGGAAGGAAGGAAGGAAGCAAGGAAGGAAGGAAGGAAGGAAGGAAGGAAGGAATGAATGAAGGAAGGAAAGAATGAAGGAAGGAAAGAAGGAAGGGATTAATGAATGAAGGAAGGAATTAATGAAAGAAGGAAGGAAGCAAGGAAGGAAAGAATGAAGGAAGGAAAGAAGTAAGGGATGAAGGAAGGAAGGAATGAATGAAGGAATTAATGAATGAAGGAAGGAAAGAATGAAGGAAAGAAGGAAGGGATGAAGGAAGGAAGGAATGAAGGAAGGAATTAATGAATGAAGGAAGGAAGGAAGGAATAAATTAATGAATGAAGGAAGAAATGAATGAAGGAAGGAATAAATAAAGGAATGAAGTTTTGGATGAAATATATTTGACCTAATTGTTGCTCCTTCACGTATTTAGAACATGACACGCGGTTTTGTTTCGGGTTAAAAAGCAGTTTACGTTTAGGGAAAGAAAACACTTAAAAAGATGTCGTAGCATTTCTGCAGCATGTAAAATCCGTCTAGTCGACGAGTCGCTGTGAATTCAGGACTGATCTAAAAGACTGGTGTTAAAGGGAATGAAGGGAAAATATCGACTGTCCTTATCGCTGTCGCATGGCTTTACAGAGGAAGTGAGAGTTCACTGGCCTTAAAATGAAGTTAAATAAACTTGGGGAAAACTAGACTTTTACACGCCCTTGACTGGAGTCGAGTGTAAATGACTGTGCATTAAAAGGCGTTAAGGCTTGCACTGCCTCTCTCCCATCCTGGAATGAAAAGGACATACATCCTAATTTGCTGTTCTGCCGTCAGACCAAAGTGGCACCTAAGAGCTTCTGATTAATGGTGTACTTTCCTCCATTTCAA
>NC_062519.1:15114874-15124874 GCF_022655615.1 Tachysurus fulvidraco
CTCCAGATGTAATCACATATTACTCACTTTGCGCCTACGCTTGTACCTTATATAAGAATCATTTTCTAAAGTTCATAGAGCCTGACTCTGCTATTTGTACTCTGACGGCATCGTTCTGTATAAATATTAGTTATCCTCAAACCAAATAATTAAAGACAAGCTTGAATTTTGCCATGCTTCTGCTGAACATGATTATCCGGCCTCGCCTCGGTAGCAAGCGAGGCAGGCCCTGTTTCTAATCTGCAATTATATATGTGTGGGTTTGCTGTGAGAGTGTTGAGTGAGTGTTTCAGTGAGTGTGTGTTACTGTAGTTAGACCAGCTACCTTACATCCTGCCACATACAGACCGTATGCGATGCGACAACTTTGCCAGCAAACTTCATTCGAATCGGAGTCGTGCCTCATTACAGAGCCTCCGTTCGCATCACACGCGCTCGGCCCGTAGGGAACCCGGCCAAACGATATTTGTAAATGTTTGATCAATGCATATTTTCACAGATTATAGATTACGCCATATGGTTTACTTGGTAATGGGCCTCCCATGGTAAATCAGTGGATGGTATTACTTGTGTGTGTGCACTGCTGCAGATATTGCGGTAGTCCACCAAGGGAATGGAGGCATCTCTGGAGCTGGGTGGCAGCTGGCCATTAGCTATTGTGTGTCGTGTTGGAGACAGAATACACAAAGAGTTCATCCAGACAGAAAGAGAGAAATAGAGGGAAGTGAAAAGGAGGGGAACGGAGGAGCGGGAAGGGGATGGAGTGTGTCAGCGTCAGCATATAAGAATGCTCATGGCAAGCAAAGAAACCCAATAGAGAACCCATTGGAGAATAGTCCCCAATATGGCAGACGTGAATTCTTTTTATTTCTTTTTTTTTTCTCCCTTTTTCTTTCCTCCCGCCAGCCCCTATATCTTACAGGAACAGATGCAATAAACATTTATTAAATCTTTGCTTTGCATAGCTCTCGGTCCTGCGTACTTCCTTTCTACGTTTGTTCGTAAGCCAACACTTTTCGACAGGTAGTGATCATTTGTGCTTAATGACTTTTTTTTTTTTTTGGTGGCTGAAAAATAAAACATTTTATTTGCTTCACATTTTCCTTCCCTAAGCTTCGAGCGAGCTTGATGATCTTTCACACGGCGGCGTGATATACAGTCAGTATTGTTCCTTAATCTAAAATAAATAGCACACAAGGCCATTTGCTTCGTTGGCTTCCTTCATTAAACATACTGTGTGTATGCCAATACCGAAGAGGGAATTCTCTACAACTAGTAATGACTTGCATTTATTTTGCTTGATGGATTTCCTTTCCATGTAAATGGCATAAACAAACAGCTGCCAGAAGAATCCGGAGCACGACGTCGAGAACATTTATCAGCGCTTTGCATTAATGCTGATTATTTCCTTCCTTTGCTAACGTTCCCTGAGGAGCTTCGGAGACGCGTCTCGGAAAAATCATCCAGTCGACAAGGAGGATCTGCGTCGCTGGAGTCCTGTCATGGCCTTGAGATCTCAATTTGAGAGCATGCATTTATACGTAGCTTCGTTCGTTCGTGTTAGAAACTGAAAATTCTCTTTGATACCCCCGACATGAGAAGTGTATCTATCGATGGCTTGGAATTTTACGTCTGTTTACCGTAGAACGGCTCAAACCGCTCGCTAATTGGCTGCACGTGAATAGAATCAGATGTTACTTACTGTATGAAGGGAATTTTTTCCAGCTGTGATGAAACATGGGTGCAAGCGTATAGCATGTGATGGAACTCTGGGATTGCAGGATCTGTGAAGTTTGTGTTGTTTGAGAAGAAAAGGAATTCTTGATATTCAGATATGTCAGATTCCATTATGTTTACATTCGCTTTTCATTTATTATTTCTTTTGCTTGAACGGGTTGCATTACGGACACGGGTTCCCGTTGGTTTCTAGCAACCGTGAATAGTGGTTATGTTCGCCGAGGTCTCGATGTAATCACTCGTTAAATGCTGATTTGTTGGAGAACACGGCTTCGTGCTGGCAGTTTTTGTAACAAGTTTGCACAAGTCAGTTCTTATAAGTGCTACAAAGCTGAATGCTTTTTAGCCAGGATCAGGTTTTGCTAGCTCTGAATGTTAGCGCTCTGGATGTTAGCGCTCTGGATGTTAGTGCTCTGTCACTCACCTCTACTTCCTGTATAAGAGTCATTACTCCGTATATATTTAAGTGCTCCATTTTCTCATTGTGAGGATCATAAGTTTCTTTTTTCTTGGTGTTTCTTATTTTTGTTTGTTTGGTTTGTCTTTACATTAGCAGTATGGAACATTAGCAGCCATAAACCAGTGAAAATAGAGCTTTATTATTATTATTATTATTATTATTATTATTATTATTATTATTATTATTATTATTTCCTCCTACATAACACACACTTAATCCCAATTGTTCAAGCTAACATGCTAATAATCTTTCTTTCTTTCTTTCTTTCTTTCTTTCTTTCTTTCTTTCTTTCTTTCTTTCTTTCTTTCTTTCTTTCTTTCTTTCTTTCTTTCTTTCTTTCTTTCTTTTTTGTAACCATATAATAACCTTCTTTCTTACCTGTTTTCTTGATAAACTACATTTATATCTACATTGTATGTGAGCACAGACACTCAGTCACTCAGACATCTTCACCATGAACCTTTTCTGTGAACTATTAAACAGTGAGTGAGAGTGAAGAGGAAGAGTGAAGAGGAAGAGTGATATTTATTGCTGCTCTAATTTGATGTCTCTCACTAAGACCATTACAGCAGATTAATAGACGAATACACGAACGAGTGAATAAACCCAGAGCAGCGTATCAGCGTCCACCAGGCACGGCTTCAGATGCAGCCCAGATGTGTTGATGTCTTCACACCTCGACAGGATATGACATGGTTTCAGTTAATATCTCTGAACACTGAAAAGTCCAATGGTCAGAGCGGGATGATGGGAATTAACATGCGAGACATTTGCTGCAGCAGGTTGCGTTTAAAAACTAGCTCTTAATGACCGTTTCTCTGTTGATCACAGACTAACTCTGTTTAATCTATCAAAGTCCTGCAAAGCCGAGGGAGATACAGAACTCTAGATTACCTTAGGGGAGGAAAAAAAACCCAAATACTCGACCACGTGTGTGAAGAGAGAGCCGCGATCAAATGGGAGACGGGATTAAACATGGAGATGAGGAGATTGAGGGAGGGCGAGGGGAGATTGGCAGGAGCGAGTCAGCGCCAGGAGAGAGATGAAGTGGAAAAATATTTCGTGAAGAAGTCCTTCAGAGGTCAAACCTGCTTGAAATATAGATTTCTCTCTTTCTCGCTCTCTCTCTGGTTAAAGGGAACGTTTTATTTTTTATTATTTTCCACCGGATGAACAGCAGCCAACAAAGCCACCGGGTTTCTACGTGCTCTACAAGATGTCCCCCTTTTTCCCCTCCCAGTGTGTGAGACGCAAAACCAAAACAAACTTTCCAGCCTTACATGACACCATAATAAACATGTAAGTAACATGTAATAAACATGTAATAAACTGTAATAATAAACATAATAATAATACATAAACATAAATAAATAATAATAACAATAATAATAATAATAATAATAATAATAATAATAATAATAATAATAATAATAAATAAATAATAATAAACACGTAACTGTATTTTAGCACGAGCCCAGAGATTTTACTCATGCAAGGAGATCGTGTCCGCCCGTGGGTTCGTTTATCCCCCCTGTCCGCCCACCGTACATTTCACAATATGAGCACAATTACAAACACGCAGGCGTGAACGGAGCGGATGCCTGAGCACATCAGAATGAGTGGCGCAAACAAGCATAAGGGTGGATTTTTTTAAATCAAATTTTATTTATTTATTTATGTATTTATTTATTTATTTATTTATTTATTTGGATTTTTTTTTTTTTCAAACCAGGCCTCGTGAAATGCGAATGACGCAAGCGCTAATGAAATAATTAAGACAGAGGGAGAAGCTGATGCTCGGTGATGTGAGGGCTAACAGCAAGCTCATGGATACAAGGCCTCCGGGGATCTGTGTGTGTGTGTGTGTGTGTGTGTGTGTGTGTGTGTGTGTGTGTGTGTGTGTGTGTGTGTGTGTGTGTCTGGGAATTGGAATGATGACATCATTCAGCAATACTTCTTACAGCACATTTCTAGTGCTTGAACCTGCTGGACTTCTAACACACACCACAGCACAGATGAATTTTCCTTTCTGATGATTTTGGTGTCGATGAGAATAGATTCCTCCGAACAAGGTTTATATTTAATGCGCTCGCCGGACTACGTTAGCGTTTCTATAGTAACAGCTTACTTGAGGGACTTTTATAGTGGAAGTCTGTGTATAATTGATGTTTTCTGTTAAGAGAGATTAGTTTATCATTTACGAAAGGAGTCTTCGGGGTTTAGGACGTCGGGGCAAACAGAGGTAAAGCTTGGATTTGAGGCTTTTCACACAGGGATATCTTCAAGATGGAGAATTTTGTGAAAGATTTAAGAGACAGAAGAAAAAGAGAAAAGAGGAAGTGATGGAATTGTGTATAGCTGCTATAATGAAAAGTGACTATAATGTAATGTAACTATATGACAAATGTATAGAAAAGATGTTGACAAAAGAATCACACAACCTGTAAAGACATCCGTAAGCCGGTGCGTCGTCGGCCATCTTTGAATTTGTTTTTGCGTCAGCCTCGTGAATAAGTGCATCATCTGGGGACCTTAAGTGCAGCTTTTCTTCAGGCTGTATCGTGTTTTCGGTGTAAACACAAAACTCACACTATGTATTTACAGAATACACAGAAAAGTGCATTTACACTACACAGCATAATGCTTAAGGATTTGGGATGGACCTTGTTGTGTGTTGTCCTTCACTGCCATGTTTGTCGGTCGTGCTGCAGGTCGTTGTGTGACTTAACCTAAAACCACCCTGTACAATACACCACTTAGTGCTCAGTTCCGAGATGGCGCCGGTGAGGTCGGCTGCCCTCCTGCTGATTTTCTGCCCTTGTGAACAATTGAACCTTTTTTCTTTTGACATCATCACATATGACAGAAATTCTCTGCTTTATAATTTGGTCTCTTTACTGCAGTTTTTTAACCCTGAACTAAGCTGGCCAAGCAAACTCTCGTGGAGGAATTTGGACTTTGGATTTTGGACAAAAGGACACGACTGGACTCGGAATCGGCCGAGGTCACTCACACACCCTGCTCCCTTGCCTAGTATCCTGTTAGCCAATGACCAGTCTCTGCAGAACAAGCTTGATGACCTCAGGTCCAGGGTAAGGTTCCAGAGGGACATTCGGGACTGCAACCTCCTCTGCTTCACCGAGACATAGCTTTGCCCGGTGGTACCAGATTTGTTGGATTTCTCAGAAGACACAGTCCACAAAACCACTATCAGAATGTTTCCCCAACAGCATGCACAGAGTGGCACTACTGGAGATAACTAGAGTCACACATCCAGCACAACACCCACTTCCTCAGACGGACTTATATATAATTGCCCGATTTGCACTACATGTACTTGTACAGTATTTTTGCACTTTAACTCTATATAAAAACTTCTATGTTCATACGTAGTCACATGCATCGCTGTAACAAATTCACTGTGCACTCATCAGACCTCTCTTTTTTTTTTTTAATTGCAGATTTGCCCTATATGCCCCAGATGTTCTATCTCTACTATACTGTATGTAATTTGTCCTATTTTTATTCCTTTACCTTATTTTTATTCGCTTTTTAGTGTTAAAAACCTTCGTGTTGTAACAAAGCTTTATTTAGACCGATAGGAGGAAGTGAAACTAATATTTTGCTCTGATTAGCTACAGTATTTCAGTATAACTGCAGTGAATGCATATTTATTTATTTATTTATTTGTTTGTTTGTTTGTTAAATATGTATTTATTTTTGTCCTGAAATATTCATATGTATATATATATATATATATATATATATATATATGTATATATATATATATACATATATATATATATATATATATATATATATATATATATATATATATATATATATATATATGTATATAGCACGACATGCGTTCTATATATATTACACTTATGAAACATATATACGCAGCAATGTATTTCCATATACATAGATCAGGACAGCGCACAGGAAGTGTTAGAGGAAGTGGTAATTAGTTTTCAAGAGAAATCACTGCGAAGGCATCATCAAAATGCGCCCAGTGTAACAGCAGTGACTGTTCACTGAGTGTGGGGTACTTTATTATCTGCTATTGAAAGGTAGAAAAACTAGCATCTAGAATGTATTGGTGTGACTGTGAAGGTGTGTGTGTGTGTGTGTGTGTGTGTGTGTGTGTGTGTGTGTGTGTGTGTGTGTGTGTGTGTGTGTGTGTGTGTGTGTGTGACAGAGAGAGAGAGAGAGAGAGAGAGAGAGAGAGAGAGAGAGAGAGAGATGACTCCCAACACTGCACATCACTTGTACTGTATTATTGCATGCATGTTTTTTTCCTGCACTCTCACTCCATCCATCAGCATCCATATTCCGACTTTTTGCATATTCACTTTTGCACCTCTAGGAAATATATGAATTTTTATTCCAAGACGGATGATAATTCACCCTCCGCTGCTCATATTATTATGCATAAGCTTCAAACTCATAACAAAATGTGAACGAACTGTAATGAGAAAAAAAAACCCTCCATAGGCCTGGTGTTTATGTATTTGCTGTTGTATTGTACCACTTAAGGTAAAGTTTATTTAAGAGGAAATTGTGGAGCGTGTGTGTGTGTGTGTGTGTGTGTGTGTGTGTGTGTGTGTGTGTGTGTGTGAGAGAGAGAGAGAGAGAGAGAGAGAGAGAGAGAGAGAGCAACTCACTCATTGCTTTGATGAAGAAATGATCAACTCTATAGACTCAGCGATGAAAAACACATAATTAACAGTTATTTATTCCATGAAATGATTACAGGAGCCTAATGCTTTAGAGAGCGTTTTCAGATAAACGTGCTACGATGTCCATGTTTTCTGATCCATTTCTTTTTTGTTGTAGAAACTTAACATCCATGTTTTATTCCAACTGCCTCAACCTGTTGATTACTTAAGGTTAATTGTTTCCTAAAATGAATTGGGGGCATCGAAGCTTTTATTATAACCACACATACTGTACATTACGGCAGAATTCTTTTCCTCGCATATAACAACCGAGGAGGTTGGGGTCAGAGCGCAGGGGTAGGTATGATAGAGCAAGGGAAGCAGGGAGGATGAAGGGCCTTCATCAAGGGCCCAACAGTGGCAAAAAAACAAACAAAAAAACAAACAAATAAATAGATAAATAGATAAATATATAAATAAAATCTATAATATACTATATATGTATATATTCATTCATTAATTCATTTTCTACCGCTTATCCGAACTTTTCGTGTCACGGGGAGCCTGTGCCTATCTCAGGCATCATCGGGCATCGAGGCAGGATACACCCTGGACGGAGTGCCAACACACACACTCTCATTCACTCACACACACACACACTACGGACAATCTTCCAGAGATGCCAATCAACCTACCATGCATGTCTTTGGACTGGGGGAGGAAACCGGAGTACCCGGAGGAAACCCCCGAGGCACGGGGAGAACATGCAAACTCCACACACACAAGGCAGAGGTGGGAATCGAACCCCCAACCCTGGAGGTGTGAGGCAAACGTACTAACCACTAAGCCACCGTGTTCACTATATGTATATATGTTGTCTTAAATTTACATATCAGTTTACATTTTATAATCAAGTCAATTTTAAGAGAGAGTAAATATACCAAGTGCTTGTTCACCTTCATTGGTTGTTTCATCGGTAAAATTTGTCCTCTCTGCCTTCGAGGCATTAAATCATCAGAACTGTTACATTTAGTAGTTGCTTAATGCTTGTTTTTGCAGTTCCATTTCCTGAACCCTGTTTAAACAGGAGCGTGTCGTGTGTTGCGGCGTTCGTAACTGTGGGCCGGGTGATGGAAAGCTTCATCATGCTGTGACACCAGCTGTGTGTGGAGTCTGGATCCTTGGCCAACACACCTCTCTCCATCTGGAGTGAAGCTGCAGAAATGTCACCACGTACGTCGTGGAAGCCGTCCGTGAAGGCATTCGGAGCTCTAGTGCCATCTGTGCAGGGGGTTTGGATTGAAAGATGCAAATATACACGGCGCCTATACAGTGTTTCTTATGGGATGTGTGTGCTGTGGTAGAAAGAGATTCCAGAGCGACTTTTTTTTCTTTTCCATTTTATACAACTGAGGGTTAAGGGACTTGTTCAGGGGCACAACAGCTGCAGCTTGTTGGACCTGGGGTTTAAACTCAAACCCTTCTTATCTGTAATCCAGCCTTAACCACATCCTCATCCACATCTGTAATCCAGACTACCACATCCTCCTTACCACTGATGGTGCTCACAGTGACTACAAGTATGTCCTTTTGCACCTTCGCAGTTAGGAGTTCGATTCCTATTGCATGTTCTCCACAAGGATTGTGGGTTTCCTCTGGGTTCTCAGGTTTTCTCCCCAGTCCAGAGACATGCATTGTCGGATCATTAGCATCTCTAAATTGTCTGTAGTGTGTGAATAAGTGTGTGTTTGTGTCCTGTGTTGTCTTGATGTCCCCTACTTTCTGCCCTGAGTCTCCTGAGTTTTGCAATGGAAGGGCTACAGAATAGGATTGTATGATGGATGGAGGTATGGATGGAGGGATGGATGGATGCATGGATGTAGCTCATTCTCTGAACTTTTTACCACGTAATACTGAATATCCATTATCGCAAAAATGAAGAGATGGCTAAGATTCTATAGCAAGCGTCCTTAACCCTTTCACCTGGAGGAATGTACATACTGTATGTATATATATATATATTTACATATATTTACATTTATTTACATATATTTACAGCAACATCAGAATTCTCATAGCTGTGACACCACCAATGAATATGTAAAACTGTGCAACATTCTGTTTACAAATAACCGTCCCAGACGCCACACAGTTAGACGCCATACAGTTTTTTTGACCTCGAGCTACAAACTTGGAAATAAAACACACATCCATTTTGTTTCTGACTTTATGGTCGGCGTAATAGATTTAACCAACTAGTGTATAATATATTAATTCATCTACAGAAAGTATCTTTTTATCACTATCTATTTAAAACAGGGAAATGAGAGTTTACATACTGTCGGTAGCTTCAGCAGAATATTTCACATGATTTGTGGTTCGAAGAGAACTTCCAGGCTTTCGGAGGTAAGAGGGCTTATTCTTTGTTTGGGTTTTCCTACTCGGAAGTTACAAGCAGGACATTCCATGCTTGGATTAATGTAAGTATAAGTTAAATTCTTTACAAATTCCAGATATTATTATTATTATTATTATTATTATTATTATTATTATTATTATTATTATTATTATTATTATTGTTGGTGTTGTTGTTATTATTATTACTTTAATAATAATAATAACAACAACAACAACAACAACAATAATAATAATAATAATAATAATAATAATAATAATAAGAATGATAATAATGGGGGGGGGGGCTCGGTGGCTTAGTGGTTATCACCTCCGCCTTGTGTGTGCGGAGTTTGCATGTTCTCCCCGTGCCTCGGGGGTTTCCTCCGGGTACTCCGGTTTCCTCCCCCGGTCCAAAGACATGCATGGTAGGTTGATTGGCATCTCTGAAAAATTGTCCGTAGTGTGTGTGTGGGTGAATGAGAGAGTGTGTGTGCCCTGTGATGGGTTGGCACTCCGTCCAGGGTGTATCCTGCCTCGATGCCCGATGACGCCCAATGACGCCGTGACCCGAGTAGTTCGGATAAGCGGTAGAAAATGAATGAATGAATGAATGAATGAATAATAATAATAATAATAATAATAATAATAATAATAATAATAATAATTATTATTATTATTATTATTATTATTTTTATTTTATTGTTATTATTTTATTATTATTCTTATTATTATTATTATTTCA
>NC_062519.1:15502374-15514874 GCF_022655615.1 Tachysurus fulvidraco
GTTCGTGCACTATCCAGATTTTCCGAATTATATTTCAAGGTGGAAGCCGTAAATTAGTTTCTTATACATTATGTACCGATTCTTCAGCTGACCTTTTTCAAAGTTTATCTAAGGTCTTATCAAGCTAATTGGCGACGCTGTGTCTTAATGCCTGTGGTGGTCCAGCCTGCGCGTTTCACCGCCAGCGCGAATTAACGAAGCCTTGCTAATGGCCACCAATTGGCTCTTGTTTCGGACAAGCCCATGCGACCTGTCGGCACCAGCCAGGCAGAGGGGGAAAGGGGGCTGACTATTAAGATGCAAAACGACGTTTGATCGCTCGAGATCGCCTGCGAAACAACAATGTTTGCGCAAGAGGAATGCAGCGACTACTAATTAAAAACAATTAGACGCTCGAGACAATGGCGCCCACTTTAAAGGCCATAAAGCGCTCCTCCCCATATTAATGCCCGGGGTGTTAGGACTGGTGTTTGTTTGCGTTACAGCTGTACGTGAAAACGACATTTGCGTTTTAAGCACGTCTTAATGACGGCACGATTAAACCCGTTTGAATATATGACTTTACAGCACCAGTAATAGACTTAATATCCAGTGTTCTTTCAGGCTCTTTGTTATCTTATGTTAACTTGATATAAGATATTTTTCCTATGATACATTTATCATGATGTTTTAAACATACATGATAATACATTTGGTGCATTGAAAAGATAAACTACTATGCTTTATAAAGACTATGACAATATTTCTTTTGCATAAAAAACAGATTTTCGTGGTCAATTTTGTTTGTGTATAAAAAAGCATCACATATGCAAAGCGTGAAGATACAAGAAAGAGTATATCAAAATAGCGCGTAGTTGATTGATGCTTCTCTCAGCGCTTCATAGGCCGCTTTGAGCCTATCATATCAATCTCGCTCTGTCATTGGTCGGCGGGAGGTCGCCACCAGTCAATGACTCCGCCTACACTCGCGTGATATGGAATTTGCTTGCGCCAGGTCCGACAGAGCGCGAGCGCGAATCATTAAAAGAAACACAAGCAGCGCGCAGGACGGAAACACAACACAACACTGAAGAGTGCGCGTTCAACAACCGAAAAACACAACAACGCTTAAACCACGATACAAATGTCAAGATGCAGCTTGGGGATTAACTTTATTTGCAAACGGACTAACAAGAGATAAAGAGAAAAAAAAAAACAGTAAAGGAGGAGTGATATGCAGCCGTGTGCAGTAAGTACCTCTTGGGCTGAAATAGTTTTTGTTCTCGTTCAACTAAAAAGGTTTTTATTAGAATATTACATTTCAGGCTATCAGTGTCAGGTATTGTGAATAAATAAATCGGCATGCTTATTTGCAATGTCAAAAATTATGTGCAAAATGAGCTATTTTCATTTACACTCATGTGCTCTACCTGTATGTTTTTTTGTTTTTGCAGGTGTATCTGAGTATCTGAGGATTCTTAGCATATCATCTTCATCATCCAAACGACAACCAATATTTACAAAGTATAAAGGACACCTTTTCTACCACTCTTTTGGCCGTTTTTTTTTTGTTCCGCAGCATACTAACCACAAATACTTTGCATTTTTGGAACTATAAATGATATCAGCTTTTAGGAAGCTTCCCTAGTACTGCAGAAAACAATATTTAGAATTATTTAAAAAAAATCAGGAAAATTTATATTTTTATTTACTGATAAGTCTGCACGGAGGCTTCAGGAATGGAAGTGGCTGCAGATCAGTCTCGGTGGATGGCGCATCATCACGCGGTGCTCAACGGCCAGCACCCGGACTCACACCATCACGGCCTCACACACAACTACATGGAGCCTATGGCGCCGCTTTTGCCCCCGGACGAAGTGGACGTGTTTCTAAATCACTTGGACTCGCAAGGCAATCCGTACTACCCTAACTCAAGGGCAAGAGTGTCCTACAGCCAGGCGCACGGTAAGTTTTATAACCTATAACATTTTAGGCTTTAAATATATGTTTTGCTGTAGGCCTGTATATAAAAAATATTATATATATATATATAAAAAGTTTATATATATATTTTAAAAAATATATTTAAAATGTAATATAACAAAAGTACATATACATATACACACAAACAACATAAGTAATTGTAAATATAGATATTTTTATAACAACTAAAGAATCATATTAGTGTATTTGACTCTTTTTACCACGGACATTTGCATAGCATTCTTCATGGACTCTTTAACCAGAAAAGAACTAGGTATGTGTAAACAAACTTAATCCTAGTGACAACTTGTCTGCATGCTTTTTGCTCTGCGATCGGTTGTGAGCGATGTTTCTGCACATCACTTACTGCATAAGGTTAATTACTATTATGTTTGCTTTGGATAGAGCTAGAAATTATTCTAGCTCGCTGTTATATATTGAAGTTGATGATGCTGGCCTGTCATCGCTATGAAACGTAGCCTGATGTTTAAAACAAAATATAAAAAAAAAATCTTTAGAAAATGATAGGGAGGAAAGGGAAGTTCGTGTCACTTCTTCTCTTGGCTGTTGGGCTAGAGAGAGAGAGAGAGAGAGGGGGGGGGGCATTTCCCGGATACAAAATAAAAAACGAAAAAAGTCACTGATAACAGTCTTTTGTTCAATTACCTGCTGTAACTTGTGCGAGGACCAGAAGTCGGCTCAACTGCGGTTTTATAAAAAAAAAAAAGGTATATATACTTATTTATTTTTTTTATTAGTCTGATGTGTAGTAATTTCCAAAAAGACTACGTTCAAGGCGTTGGCTTTCATTTTGACTGGACTGTAGGCTAAATATTTGGATAGTTAGCCACCATTAGATAAAGTTTGGAGAAGATGTCGAGTTTGTTTTATGCGGGAACCGAATCAACAGGTAGGAAACGGGGCAGGAATGTGCGCGCTGCCGCAACTCAAAAATTGACAGTTATTGTTCATCATCACTAATCAGTGATGATTTAAAGTACTTGTTGATTATGAAGTAATGTGGGGGAAAAATCAATTGTGTTTACAGCTCGATTGAGTGGGAGTCCGGTCTGCCGTCCGCATCTCCTCCACAGTCCCGGCCTCTCGTGGCTGGACGGGAGCAAGGCGGCCCTCTCAGCGGCGCACCACAACGCCTGGGCTGTCAGTCCGTTCAGCAAAGCTGGGCTTCACGCCACCAGCGCCAGTTACGCTTGCAGTGGCGGCTCGGCCACTGGGCCGGCTTCCGCCTCTCTAGGGCCGGCAAGCCACGCGAGCCCTCACCCGCTCTACAACTTCCCTCCCACGCCTCCGAAAGACGTGTCGCCAGACCCGGGACCGTCGTCCCCCTCCTCCTCCTCGGTCACCAGAATGGACGAAAAAGAGTCGGTCAAGTATCAAGTGGGTGACGGTATGAAGATGGAAGGATGCAGCCCTCTAAGGGGCGGCCTGGCCATGAGCGCCCCGCAAACGCCATCCACGCACCACCCGATCCCCACGTACCCGACTTATTCACTGCCCGCGGCGCACGACTACGGAGCCGGGCTCTTCCATCCAAACCTGCTCAGCGGCTCGTCCTCTAGCTTCGCACCCAAATGCAAGAGCAAGGCACGCTCCAGCTCGGGTGAGTTGCATCAGTATTTACTGTACAAGACATGGAATCAAATTGACATTTAGTATAACAGAAGTATAATTCAAAATGTTTTTTTTTTGTTGTTGCTATTAATAGAAAATAATTTTGGACTAAAAGTTTTTGTCTTCCAGAAGGGGTTGTAAAATACGTTTATTAAAGCAGGTATCAGAAATATAGAGCTATGTATAAATAACGCCAACAAACTGGTATATTTAGGATACACTTGACACGTGTTTCTATGATTTGCGTTTATGTTTAATATGTGGCAGTTGTAGATCATATTGAGACACATGGCCATCTTTTCCCTCCTCAAGGCCCTTCTTAGAAAAAAAAACTTCACTTGTTGACAGTAACGGGTCCCATCCAGATGAGTCACCAAGTTAAAAGAGACACATAAAAAAAGAAAAAAAAGAGACATAAAAAAGGAGAAAAAAATCACCAAGTTAAAAGAGACACATAAAGAGGCTTAACATAGATAAGAAAAGACAAAAGGTTGCATAATGGTTGGACAAAAATAATTACAGCACAAATGAGATTTACAATAGGGATATAATAATAATAATAATAATAATAATAATAATAATAATAATAATAATAATAATAATAATAATAATAATAGGCGCCAAATCACTAAACCATACATTTAATCTGTTCAGTCGGAGATGAAATAACAATTAATCCAACTAATTTAGCACTAGAAGTGGCAATTCCACACTAAGGTTTTTTAATATCCCCTAAAATAAATTTAATGTGAAGCTAAGTCTGATGTTATTTTCATGAAAGCCCTAAATCAGTCAAGGAGCGCACGCGCGCTTTTCTCCCGGCTTTGAGCCTCTCGTTTTGTTTTCGCTTGACCGGGCTCCACTGCGCTTTTAAAACATGCAGGAGTCACGACGCGCTGGCTCCTGCCACATCCTGTGTACCTTTGACTGAACAAATCACGACCTGCACCCCTCCCTCGCGACCCCAAAGCTAACAAACCGGGACCTGGCTCACGAGTCTCGCGCCTGTTGCTCAAAAGCGTCAGATTCAATTGCATAAGATTATACACTGCAATGTTTTAGTGCTAAATGAAAGGGCTTTACATGCAAGTAGGCTGAACTTGTCAGTAAAAATAAATCTACTAATAAATTATTCTTTCAATAACTATTATAATAGTATTTATAATAATAATGTGCAGGGTTATTTGGCTAAGCACTTAACCTAATGCAGTGGACTGTGTAATGTCATAAATGCACTAGATAGCATAGTTTTTACAGATCTAATATCAGTTTTGTGTAAAATGCCATGCTCATCCCTTCTTACTTCCTGTAGTAAAAGCTAAGATGTGTGTTCTGGCACAGTCTGCTGGTAAGGTGATCTGAACAATGTGAGTTGGACAGGAGCCTGTCGTCATTACAAAGCTGCATATGTAATTTCCATCAAACGTGGACAACCCCATGAAATCCTTCCCTCTTGCATGTTTTTCTTAAAGCATCTGAATACAATATTAGCTATTAAAAAATAGTGCAACAACAAAAATAGTTCTGGTAGCCTAATATTACATTTCTGATCTGAGAGTTTATCGATCTAGTCATAACAGTAAATCTGAGTTTAAACCTACACCTATGAAAAGCAAAACCATTGTGGAGTCTAAGTTATCTCAGGGGTCACTATAATGAAACTCTGTATTTGGTCATATTTGAACGACCTCTATTCTGAGATGGCCTACAGCACAGGGCCCAACCCACCAGCCCTGTGGCCATTTTGTCCTAACCCTCCCTACGACCATAGGTTATAGCTCAAACACACCGATACCGCTTTGTCTGCTTAACAGGAGTGGTGACACAGAGAAATGCAGCAACATGACCGAATTACTAAACATACACTTCAAAAGGAGCAGCACTATTGTCCGGGGTGGAGTGTTTCTCTAGTGTGGGTGGGACAGCTTGTCCCTCACATTAGAAAGAGAATAATAGAGGCATGATTCCTGGGAGAGGCAGCCATGAGAAGAGAGGTGGAATGAATTAAGGCACGTATCTCCAATAAGGTTTAGATTTATAAAAAGTTTTGCAGATATTTTCTTATGTAAATATACATGAGAATGGTTCCAAACAGTAAAGCTGACAAAGCTAAATTAGAGCATAGAAACTCCCAAGTTGTTTAAAGTATATAAATAATGTGTGACATCAGTGACTGAGGTTTGAGTCTACAAGCCATAAACTTGCACTGTACGTGCTAAGGTTGAGTATATGGCAAACTGACAGACACAGAGATGTTCAGCAATAAATTATGTAATACTGTTTCGCAATGGGCTCCTTGGGTTTTAGACACTCGCTGCTGCTCTGCCATGCTTTAGTGGATTATTTTACACGTAGGTGTCTATGTCCATTCTGATTCTTCCTGATTCACCAGGGCTGAGCGACAGACCTGGGGTCAGCCAAGCACGGATGTGTATTGTTCTCATCATTCTTTGAGAGAGATTTTATATCATGAGGAATAGCTTCATGCGCTATCGATGGGAAAGGTCAGATTACATATTGGCTAATTAACTTGGACAGCGTACCTGACCAGATTGCTCCTTTATGCACTCCTCTGTACCTTCATTTGGACCCCTTACACATTATTGCAGCCTCAGATCACTTCAGTTGATTAGTATATGGATGTGACGTGAACTTCTTAATTATATAAAATTCCCTTTGGTTTCCCTCCATCTGAATTCTGCACAGAGGGCCGTGAGTGTGTGAACTGTGGTGCGACCTCCACCCCGCTCTGGAGGAGAGACGGAACAGGCCACTACCTCTGCAATGCCTGCGGTCTCTACCACAAGATGAACGGTCAGAACCGGCCACTGATCAAGCCCAAACGCAGACTGGTGAGTAGCACATTCCCAGCATAGTCTCACACAAACACACTCACACATGAGGGCTAAATAGGAGCCTGTAGCAGAGAGAATACACACAATTCCAGGAAAGTTATATTTTCCCTATGATCTTCCTGGAATTGTTTGTCGCCCTCACCCCCCGGTGATCCCCTACACTGCATGTTACAATACTGCTACTATTGCCATTGTTGCTGCTATCATTATTGCTGCTAGTTCTGATACTGTTACTGATACCAATGCCCACGATGCCTAAACCAGCTTAATTAGCACCGCAGCATGGGGACAGGAAGTAGACTGCATAGACTAACCTGTCCATGCTTCCAAAATTGGACTGATCTTCATAAAATCTGCAGTTCTTCTAATATACTGTTAAAATATATACAGTTCTTATACATTAAATATATGTTAGATATCAGTCTTCTGGGAAGTGATTTTTTTCTCCTTCAGATATAATTTAGAAGAATTTTACATTTTTTATATTTGCTGCTGAAATATATAACAAATATCTAAAGTTATGAGATTAAAATAAATCCTATCTTTAGTCATCAGTCCATTTTCTTCACAAAAGCTTAGCTTGTGGAAGTATTTTAAAAAAGGCGCCTTTGTTTTTTTTAATCCTGAAATCTGAAATAAAAATTAAGTACAGCTGTTTAATAGTTTTTATTGCCTTTCCTCTTACATTCAAAAGATAGTAGGGAGGAACTCCTATTTTATGATCAGGCTTATTTTTATGCTGGCATTAGAAGAAACAGAGCAAACAAGTAGCCTTTATGTAAAATTTAACCCACCATCTTAAACAAAAATCAATGCATGAGTAACCCAAGGGAACGGATTTGGAGTTTTAAAGCGATTCACAGAGCGGATTTAACATGTTTGCGACATTTGGAGTTACTTAAACTGTTTACATACCTCACACACACAAGAATTACAGTAAGAGTCAGAGAGAGAGAGAGAGAGAGAGAGAGAGAGAGAGAGAGAGAGAGAGAGAGAGAGAGAGAGAGAGAGAGAGAGCCTTTCCCAGCCGACCCTGTTTTAATTGAGTGGTACAGTCTTATTTCTTATTCCATTAGGCGGCTGTTATAATTGAATTTGCACTTGCCTGAGTGACCGTCAGAAGGGAAGATGCTCGTCTCTGAGTTTCTCTAATGTCAAGGAATGAAAAGTGTATTAGGAAATATTTTCTAGTGAGGGAAATGATCGTCTACACTATACAATGTATTTCAATTGAATAATGACTAACATTTATTATGAATTATTTATTATGAATATTAAAATTAGTAGTATTAGTAGAAAAACATAATGTACCATTAAAACGTTTAAGATACTTAATTAGACAGTAAAACTGTTTAGAGTAAACCTGTAAAGGTACACTACATTTGCAGGGAGTTTTGTTCTAGAGTGAGATTATTATTATTATTATTATTATTATTATTATTATTATTATTATTATTATTATTATTTGCTGTGGCCTCCAAATAAAAGATTAATAATCCCATAAGCCCATTTTTCCATGGAGTCAGGGTACACAGCAGCTCGCGCTCTGCGTTATTTGGGCCGGTGTGTTTTCGGAGCCCTTCCCCGTTCAAAGGCCGTCCAGTTGTTTCCTATCCGGATATGTGGCCAGGCCAGATAAGGAAACCACGGCTCCCGGGTGTTTCCGTCTTCAACAAACCCCAGTGAATTTTGTATGGACCTGCCAGGCTCGGCAGTGGAAAGCGATTAAGCAGAGGCGCGCGGGAGCGCGCGGTGCGGGTCGGCTAGCGGAAAATCCCCGGATTTAGGCGCTCGCGCGCTCTTGTTTGTCCTGCTCCGTTGGCATTTAGCGTCGGAATGCATGGCGTGTTTTTGTCGCTGTCTCTACATTCTTAAATGTGAATGAAAAGAGGCATTTTTTGTCTGGGTCTAAAGAGTCATTTTGTCCGTTGAGGTAATAGGAATAGTCACGTAAATTGTAAATGGAACAGAAAGTGCGCAGCCGGCGCGTACCAGGCTGCAGGGGGATTGTATTGTGCGCCTATAAATGTTTCTTATTATGTGTGAAAAATTGATCTGTAATGGACACAATGCGAACAGAGACACGGCACCCCCACAGCGCTACACTCAGGATCAAGAGAAATAATGCGTCGAAATGGGATAAACTAATGACGGATCTGGTAGCTTAAATTTACTGAAATGCGACATTTCATGAAATGCAGAGCCAGCAAATCTTGCCAGACGCAAAGATGGTGCAAATTGGAAAATTGAATTAAGCTTGCATAAATGCACAGAATATATTTAATTAACCCGACTACGATATAAGCCATTTCGTATGTTTAGCTTTGATTCTGTTTTTTTGGGACAGTTCTGAAAGTCTGCCTGCTCCGAAGTAGTCATAATATCCATCATCCCAGCGTTTCCAGAAAGATCTTTATCATGTGTCAGGGTTTCCTCCAGAGTAAGGCCTAGCAAAATGTATTTCATTTCCAAACCAGAGATATAAAGTATATTACATATATCAGAGGAACATGATGTAATGACGTAATAAAAAGCAACAACAGTTTTCTTTACACCGACTCTACATGTTTTTAAAGCAACACATTATGTAGTTGGGATATATTTTTGAAGCAGATTGTGATTGTGAGTTGTCTAAAACACAGTCTACTAAAACACTGTCAAGATTAAGTTTTCTGAAAAATAGTTCATTCAGAAGAATCATTGCAATTTTCTCAGTAGCAACACTACACAAATATCACAATACTGATTAAGAGCTGATATATTGCTCAGCCCTAAACTTTTGGTCATTGCTGTGGTTCACAGTCGGCAGCGCGGCGAGCTGGAACCTGCTGTGCAAACTGCCAGACCACTACGACCACGCTGTGGCGACGCAACGGCAACGGAGACCCCGTGTGCAACGCCTGCGGCCTCTACTACAAACTCCACAACGTAAGTAATTAACACAATATCAACAAACACAACACTATCGCACAGTACAGTACTTTGTAGGGCCTCTGGATTCAAAACCATAGGATTAAGTATGTCTAAACAGTTCGCCATCAGACCCCAGTCGTCGTTATTTTGACGTACTCCTTACTTAAAGCAGATGCAACACAACATGCGTCTCTAAATTCATATTTACAATCAACTCAAGGCCACAGCTTTTGGTTTGGATATTTGGAAGGAGGGTTAAGTCGAACCTCTGTTTTTTTCATGACATGTGGAAGTTGTTCTAGTTTTAACAGGAGTATTGTAATGGAAGTGGTTGCTGGCTATTTCGTGCATTTCATTACTTGCTTTCCCCAGGTCCTGAAAGTAAAACCTTATGTTTTGCCCCTTCTTGCCATTGTTAAACAGGAAAGCCAAGAGACGGACCAGTTGACATGTAGTTAGCTAGTTGAAGTTTGGTTACCGATTACCAGAGGCCTACTTGATCACAAAAGAAGGCTAGAGCAAAGGATGGAGCCCAACTTTTTTCTTTGTTCCTTTAAAATACACACATTTTCATAATGTATACTATGTGTTTTTTATCATCATCATATGATGCCCTAAAATGTGACAGAACCCTTTAGCGAGTGTAATTGAGTAGTCATTAAAAATAATAGATTTTCAGCTACCAACATTTTCTTCTGGTCTTGTGTTAATATTCAGTCACTTCCACAAACACATATCACCTCATCATAAAAATGAGTGAGTTACAAGCACGGTTCATGAGGCTCCACGTCTAAAACACAGCCATGGAAAGGCCAAGCCGACGCGGTCAGAGGGGCGGACAGCTTTTATCGATTTAGGAGACGGGAAGGAGACTATGGGGACGCAAAGACTGCTTTTTCCTGTCAGGCAGAAGCCGATGACCGTTTCTTGCTTTTGATTAATCCCGCTTTGTTTCAATGGGAGGCGTTATTCCCAGGAGGGAGCGGAGCATGGGACGACCATTCACACACACGGCGTCTGTTAAACCAATTCAGTGCCGTCTGAAAGTTCGCCCCTTTTTTATGTTAAGCTTGGCTTCTATTAGGTGCTTTAATCCGATGAATAAATAATTTTCAGCCTAATCAGACAAGCGCGACAAAACGGCTGGGCCTCTTTCGGGATGGCCGTCTTGCTGACTGTATTTATAATTGCTCTTGACATCCAGGTTGAAGAAACAAAATCAGGACACGCAACACAGCGATGGGTATTGTAATAATTGAGAACAGCGCTGGCCTCAGAGGCATTATTATTTTTATCTTTTTTTTTTCATTTTATAATTGAGAATGGCATCGGTTCAGTAGAACTGCTAAATGAAATCCCTTGTTCAGAAAGCTGCAATTAAATGCATCTTATTTCTCAAACAAGGACTCTTTTTCCATGTTAATAAAAGTCATACCTTGCAGGTTATTTATATAACTGAAAAATGTGCTGAATGTCCCTGCGGGCACAGATTGAAATGGATACCTTCACCAATCTAACATCCATCTCCTTCTGCCTCTTCTCTCTCTCTCTCTCTCTCTCTCTCTCTCTCTCTCTCTCTCTCTCTCTCTCTCTCTCTCTCTCTCTGTAGGTCAACAGACCACTGACAATGAAGAAAGAAGGCATCCAGACACGCAACCGCAAGATGTCCAGCAAGTCCAAGCGAAACAAGCGTGTGTCTGATGGCTTTGACGAGCTCTCCAAGAACATGCACGACAAGACGTTGTCCTTTGCAAGTGCAGCAGGTGCCATGGCTGCCCACATGCCCCACATGGGCCACCTGCCTCCCTTCAGCCACTCGGGCCACATGCTGCCCACGCCGACCCCCATCCATCCAACGTTCAGCCACCCACACCACACGGGCCGCTCGCCGGTCTGGGCCGAGCCTCACTGAGAATCCCAGAAATCTACAAACCTTCCTATTCGACCTCCGTTGGATGAGGTTGTTTATTTTTATTTTTATTTGTATTTTTTTTTTTACACAAACAACCACAAGTGGAAAGAGGACAGTTTTCTTGTTCATGAATTCTCTCGTCCCCTGAATCACAGACATTGCGTGAAAGGAGCGAGGACGTTACTAGCATTCCTTTATTTTGTACTGAGTCACTTTGGTACTGCCTGGAAAGACAGGATGTGTTTTAGAGCAGAGTTTCTGTGTGCGTGCACCAGTCTTATGTGTATGTATGTGTGTGTGGCTTTTGGACTCTGAATCAGAGAAAAACACAAGAAAACAAAGATTGCTTCTTTAACGCCTAACAAGCTGGGATACACACACTTCACGGACACACCTGCTTCTGAACACACTCTACAGACATGACTAGCAAGCGAACAGATGTTTATAAAGCTCGATTATTATTATCGTTATTGTTATAATTGTTATTATGATAATTTATTTTCACACTTTATTTCTTTTTTTTTTTGCCTCTCCTCAAAACCGTATGTTTATTGTTATAAATATTATTTGATTGTTATTATTAAAACTAAGGAAAAGGAACAAAAAAAGGAACACTGACTTATCTTAGCCAAGGTGATATTGCTGAACTGTACGTTTCTATCATTTTCCATTACACAAATAAAGAAATAAAGTTTTAATACTTATCATCCAATAATTTCTCTCATATGTGTCATGAGGATATATTTTCATACAATCTAACTTTTTCAAGTTGATCTTGTTAGAAATTCATACAAATTTAAATGTGGTTAAATTTCATACCAATGGCATTGTATAAACATAACTCCGCCCCTAACGCCATAAACTTCCATACAAACAGAATCCTGCGGATTTTAGATGAAATGTTCAAATCTCACGAAAAATGTAAAAAAACACATTTTTTCCACAATAAACTGAAATCAGAATCAATTTCATACAAATATAGTTTAAAACGAATACAAATGCTAACTCTGCCCCTAAACCTAACCTTAAACATAAAAATTTCAGTAATTTGTTACAAATTTGCAGCAAATCATCATATCTATCTTTAAATGGTTGCAAATTTGAGTTAATCTGATGCATCTTGTTTGGATTTGAAACAATTTCATATAAATATTGTCATTCATATAACTCCACCTCTAGCCTTAATTTTAAAGGTTGCAGATGTTTATCCCTGAGACCATTTTGGA
>NC_062519.1:15517374-15529874 GCF_022655615.1 Tachysurus fulvidraco
AATTAAGTAGTTAAGTGTAAAACATGGTGGTGGTAGCCCTTTGGCATAACATTTTAGAACTTAACAGGGTTTGGTATCATTTTATTCAGAACGTTGTTTAGATTCACAACAGAGACAAATATGTTCTGTAGAAAAATAATGAAGTTATCCAATTGTAAACGGTGTTAGGAACTATGTGTTATGTTTTGCGAAATGGCTATTTAAAGATTTGACATTTAGATCCTAATTAGAACTAAACAAGGGAGGAAACCATCAAGGTTGAGATAATAGTGACTCACTGGTTAAGCTTGACACTTTGATTGGAGTTCAAATCCCAGAACGGCATGACGCCCAATCTTTATAGCACAGTTTTTTTTTCTGAAGAACACCTGCCAAATGAGTAATTGTTTTTGGGGGCCTCCCTACATGCAAAGGGCACAAACACTGCCCAATTAATGAAGTTAATAAGCAAGATAAGCTCATCTTCTATGATATCTACGATATCCCTCATAGCCCTACAATTGTCTGGTGCTTCTTTAGCTAGCATTATTAGCTAGCAACTTGAGTCATTGTTAGCGTCAATCCTCTATATTAGTTTAACAATTTGATCTAAACAATAACAAAGAGGATTGTGTAATTTGTTTTAATATTGACTCATTACTGTATTGTGTGCTATTTTCTAGCACCTGCTGCCATATTTGAAGATAGAGCTTATTAACATCTGTGACAGTGTTCAGGAAACAATGCATTGCTTCAGTGGAGCTTGACGACACTAAAAGCCCAAATGTCATATGCCTACACAGAGAAGAATCCAACTGACAGAAATCGAGCTCTTAGTCCACACATGAACCTTCACATCACTGAACTGGAGTAAAATCTGAAATTGTGGAGGCAGGCCTGGATCTTTCATTACTGTAACAGTCTTTATTTCCCTGCTTAATCTTTGCTTGTTAGAGTTATTCTTTTTGTGTTTGTCGTGCATGTGTGTGTGTGTGTGTGTGTGTGTGTGTGTGTGTGTGTGTGTGTGTGGTTCCATTTGGCTGGACTCCCAGAGCATGCAATGTCCACCGGACTCGAGTGAGGCCCCTCCGAAGGGAAAGAGCTGTCTTCCCCAAAATAATAAAAGGATCTGTCCGCGTCAGAGAGACGGCAGAGGGAGAAAGAGCTGCTTTATTCGTCACTGAAGATGAGCCACTGTGACGCTCTCGTGTGGTGCCCTCCGTACATGTTTGTCTATTTGTCTAAGACTTTATCAGCTTTCTGGATTCCTTTGATTATCCCATACTGTCTTGTGAAGAAGCGGAACAAAAAGCAGCAAACACACTTGCATTCCTGACCCGTAACAATACGTTACCTCCCTAATAAAGAGACTAAATCATGACTAATAAGACTAAGCACTGCTCTTTTTTAATGGCTGTGTAATATAGTGCAGGGAAACTTATGATCGCTGCTTTAGGAGCTGCATGGTGGCCTCTAGTCTTCTTTTCCGTGAGAGCTTTATTAGAGCCATTATCGAGACAAGCCTCCTTCTCCTCCTCCTCTTCTTCTTCTTCTTCTCCCTCACCCCCCTGCGTCTTTACCTCTCTTCTTTTCATCCTCTCCCTCTTCCTGCATCTCCCTTCATCTCTCTGTGTTCACTCTCCCTCCTCGCTCTCATGTATTTGTTTATGTATTAAATTGAATTAACAGAATCAAAAGGTACGCCGGCCGTCCCCACACAGAGCCGAGTTATGGAGCTGGAGATGAAAGATAAAAGCTGAGGAGAGCACGGTTCAGCCACGGGTCTCTCCCAACGCCCGGGGTCACACGCCTGACCTTGGAGGACTGCTTTAACGGAACATGCCCTCCCTTCTTCTATCTCTTCCCTCTGTCTCTCCCTTTCTCTTTCCATCTCCCCCACAGAGGAAAATAAGAAGGCATATCCTTATTCCAGCATGGTCGATGTCACTTCCTCTCCTGGGTGTTTAAAAGTGCAAGCGCTTCAGCTTTTATGTCAACATGTCACATCTTTGTACATTTTTACCTCATTTGTGAAAAAAGAAATGTGGCTTTTATTTCTATATAAAATTGCTTGCTCGCAATGATGACAAATGTTTATTGTTTGGTAAAAGAAAAAAAAAATTTAAATGTAAAAATTCTGTTTAATATAAGAGAATTTTGAGACAACCTTGCATTTAATAAGAAAGATTACAAATAGAGAAAAAAAAACAAGAGAGAGAGAATAAATGCTGGCCCTACTACAGACATCACTTGGCTCTTTTTCGGCTCTTTGAGAGGCTTAGCAGCTTGGCTCAGATGAGGCAGACGGATACACACACACACACACACACACACACACACACACACACACACACACACACACACACACACACACACACACACACATACACACACACACACACACACACACACACAAACACACACACACACACACACACACACACACACACACACACACACACACACACACACACACACACACACACACACACACACACACACACACACACTACATTGCTGTGCAGAATTAACTGGGTATTATTAGCTGAACTTCCTCTTTTCAGGGGCCACCGAAATTCATAGAAGCACAGTCCCTTGGTAGTGAAATGCCAGCCAAGGGGAGGAGTTACAGCGACACTGCTCAATAGCTTGAGAACACTGTGTAGCAGGTCACACGTTCCACAAGTACAAAATGCGTCCCTTCTTTTTTTCCTTCTCTCTCTCTCTCTCTCTCTCTCTCTCTCTCTCTCTCTCTCTCTCTCTCTCTCTCTCTCTCTCTCTCTCTCTCTCTCTCTCTATACACACTCTCACAAAAGCAGCTGCATCTCCAACACAACGCAATCCCTTTCCCTAAGAGCTTTACTTGAGAAAACCAATTACTCCATCTTGAACTTTTCTTCCCCTGTCTGAGGGACCACAGCAAGGCCATGAGAAAAGCAGCAACACTTCTCCTAACTTCCCTCCTCACTGTTATTCCTCCCAGCTTCCTGACCTTCTTTAACACTATTGTTTAACACCAGAGAAGCAATCGCAGCCAATGTAAAGCCTAGACGGAGGTTAGCGTGAGTCGCATGAGCTCAAGGGCGCTGGAAATTTACCTTGGTAAACACCGGGATATTGTTCTTTCCCTAGTGCTTAATTTAAGCAAGCTCGTAATGACCTTCAATTGACCAAGGCTGAGAGTGTTATGCAGCTTAGAGAAAACTTTATACACCACAGTATGAGCAAATTCTCCAAAAATGTTTGGTCATTTTTTTTTTCTTTTTTAACAGCAGATCTGACAGGTGTTCCTATTACACTGTGACGTATAAAAGAAATGTAAAAAACGTGTCTAATGATATGGTTGATATGACAGTAAAGTGGTCTGGAAGGTGATTATTATTTTATTTAATGCATCTCAGTCTCAACTGTCAGCACTGAGACAGTCAGTAAGCGTAAGACATGTAATGATTTTCTGACACAGGAAAACCTTAAGGGCAAAAACTATTACATGACAAGCTGTATTTTTTAGAGTCCTGAGCAGCTCTAACATCAGAGATAACATTACATTATATATATTATAAAAAATTACAGTAATATTTTAATTAGTAAAAATTGGTTCGGGTTGAGTAAATTGCTGTCAAATAAGAAGGATAAAACTCTTCAGGATGTCGTTTAATAATAGAATAAATAACTCTCTTAGTAACACTTTGAGGTACACACATAGATATAGATGAAGATATGAATAGTTCCATATACCTTCTTATAAAAAATAAACTAAAAATATTCTATAATGCTTTGTTAAATATTTTGCTGTAGTTATGTCCATGTTATACTCCAAAATGTTTGAAACTTATTCTTTCACTGTGTTACTGTTAGTGGGTCTTTTTTTTAAACTGAACGTTTCCTGTAGTCATGCTAATTATGGTGCACATCAAGACCCAAGACCAAATGCCACTTTACTTCCTTAAAACATAATGAGAAAATGAGAAGGTGCTGTGAGACCTGTAAGTGCATAAGTGTAAGTTTTCATACTATTTTAATGATCAGTAATCATTATTAATATAAATCTGCTTCAATTAACAGTCACGTTGAAGTAGTACAGGACGAGACATAAAATTTAGCATTTTTAATATCCTGACCTCTAGATTACCCATAACATGACCACCACCAACACCACTACCACAGCTGTTGCTAAACCAAAAAAAAGTGCCTATAACCCCTCCCCAAATAGCAAAAACAGGAAGTGAAAATGACAAGAAGGAAATACTTCCAATGCATTATTATTATTTCCACCCGAGCCACAATTCTGCTAATATGTTTTATATCGATGAAGGAAAGCTTCTGAGAAACTTTCAGTTAGTCGTCATGCTTGGTAGGACAGGGATGCATGTAGGTCATACAGCTGCGTATGTTTCTGTGCATGGACTGTCGCTTTTAGACAACAACCTGCCGTGTTGTGTCACAGCAGAGAAGTGAAAAAGAGAAAAAAGGATAGTGAGATAGAGTTTCACATGAATGCTGGTGGTTATGAGCCACTTTTATTGCTTCTTGTGGTTTTTCATATTGATGCAAGACCAGCAGCGCTGTGAAAGTAACTGCACTTAGGAGAATTTCAATTTGGTGTCTACTTAAGTTGTGTTTAAACAACAGCTAAATGAAAATTAGATCTAATTTCCGGTAAAACGTCTAAAACTGAATGCCAGTGTATCTATATCATTGTTACTTCTTTACTTTGTACATTCCAAATTTCAAAGAACCTGTGAAGCAGAAAGTGTTAACATCCCAACAGTGGCAGCTTGCTGGTGCTGAATCTCTGACAAACAGAGATTCTGTCCACTATACTATATAGCAGTTAGCTTGAGTGTAGATTAGATGGAAGAAGAAGACTTTTCTGATTGCAATGCTATCTGCAAGGTCAGTTTTCTTACCTGGGATGTACAGTGCTGTCTGATCTGAAGGTTAGATCATAAAAGCCAGCATTAGAACAATTTCTTACCATATGGAATTACCACTTAACATCCTCAGAAATGGTGAGTATACCACTTCTGCTATACCTAGCCTAGAGCTTTACACAATTTTATTGTCTAGTTTGACACTCATAGTTGTACTAACTAATCGGTTGAGATGAGTAGAAAGAATAGAGACATAAAATACTAGATGTTTTATTCAAAATGTATACAACATTCTACAGCACACTGTGAAACTCACTTTGAGTCTATTCAAGCCCAGGAACATTATTAAATTCTTAAATCTCATCCGTTGAGGTAACTAATTATCTAAATGCATATTTGTACTAGGGGGGTCACGGTGGCTTAGTGGTTAGCACGTTCGCCTCACACCTCCGGGGTTGGGGATTCGATTCCCGCCTCTGCCTTGTGTGTACAGTTTACATGTTCTCCCCGTACCTCAGGGGTTTCCTCCGGGCACTCTGGTTTCCTCCCCCGGTCCAAAGACATGCATGGTAGGTTGATTGGCATCTCTGGAAAATTGTCCATAGTGTGTGAATGAGAGTGTGTGTCCTGCAATGGGTTGGCACTCCGTCCAGGGTGTATCTTGCCTCGATGCCCAATGACGCTTGAGATAGGCACAGGCTCCCCGTGACTCGAGTAGTTTGGATAAGCGGTAGAAAATGAATGAATGAATATTTGTACTACTCCTGCTTTGGAAAGTGATCATATAGCTAAGCACAATGTAGAATTAGTTTTAGTAGTAACGTTTTGGGATACATTGAAATTGTGCAAGCTAATCATCTAAAAGAACTAGCAGAAAAGATAGAATTGACCATCGCTACATCAGAGAATGATCTTGTAACTAGCTGCAAGGTACAACTGGCTTTGAAATGTTTTACCTTTTATTATTGTTAATAAATCTTTGCTTTAGGCTATTCTCTTAGTTGTGCGAGCATTAATCAGAAAATGTTATAGTGTTTTATGGTTTTAACATATGAGCAACCACTTGAAATAATCAATTCATGAAATATTGAATGGCTTTCGAAATGTAATATCTTTTACATAATCTTTTGTGTACTGTATAATCTTGAGCTACTGTCTTCTTTGTTTGAGAATCAACAACTAAAGAACAGTAACCGTTGGGCAGAGGAGACAAGCAATATCAGTGAGGATGAGACTAGGATTGAGAGCTGTCTCACCTGTGGGAATTAACTTTCAGCAACTCCTACACCATTAATCCATACCACCTGAGATGGTCTCACCATTCATGGCACCCTCCCAGGAGGCAACGTATTCAGGCCTTCCTGTTCTTCTCTAAGGCAGACAAATTCATCCCTGCTGTCTGTGCACAAACACTCGCATTCATCCAGCTTCCCATTGAGAGAGCGAAAGGGGCAAGTGCTAATGCCAGAGCAGGCTCAGGGGAACCACAGTCTGGACAGGCTCTCCCCATCCGCACCCCATTTGCTTTCACAGGCAGGTAACCAGAGAGGGTGAAGCCAGGCCAAACTGGCCCACAGCCGGACGTGGGTGGTGGAGGTATAGAGAGAGAGATGGAGAGGACCTGGTGTCTGTTGCTAGATCTTCCCCATGAGGCCTCAGTGGTAACCCGGATCCGAACAGACAGAGGGCAGCGGATCTCCTCTGGGACATTGGATAACTGAAGAGAATCTGGGCCTCAATGTTTCACTTATTCAATGATGCAAGAGAGAACAAGAGAGCTAGAGAGAGAGAGAGAAAAAGAGAGAGAGAGAGAGAGAGAGAGAGAGAGAGAGAGAGAGAGAGAGAGAGAGAGAGAGAGAGAGAGAGAGAGAAATGCTGCACTGAACAATAATTTCCCAGACACAAGCAAAGCCTTATTTCAAAGCAGATTTGGAGTAGTTGCTCTGTTTGCCCCTAGCCCACATGGACCAGAATTCAAGCTTTGGGTTTGATCAGAACGCCTGACATACCAAGATTGCTAGGCCTCATTTCATAAAGCTTTGGTCTCTTATTCATCTAGAGCGAGCATTTGTCCAGTTTAGGGCAACATCCACCTTATTTACACATGCTTCTGCTTTTTGTTGTGTCTCGTCTACCACCATCTTGGTCATATGAATCTAAACATCCAGGTCTTGAGTCATTTCTTTTGCGTTTCCCTGAAATCATAAACCATGGAATGCTTTTCTTATATAAGACCTGACAGGGTTTTGAAGATTCAAGGCAGGCACAACTGATCTACTGGATTGGTAAGAAGATAATGAATAAGTCATTTTTGCAAGGTAACTGGAGCAACAAGATTGATGAATTCACCAGTCACTAGTTTATCAATTCATTTGTATTTAAGCCTGTGGTTTTAAATTCAAATCAATTTGAGCCACGTTCCAGATTTTTACTAGAGGGAGAGCTCATGATGCTCCTACAAAGCCATGGGATTTAGTACTTTACTGCCATCTTTCAGCTTCACAAGACTTTCTCTCCTGGTCCAATAGTACGGTTACTGTTTGTGCACGCGATGTGGCCATATTCCTAGGTCTGTTTAAGCCTAGCAGATGCCAGGTTCTTAGTCTAGACTGATCAAAGAGTACAAGGAGCTCTTTTGAATCCCTAAGATGTTATTGGTATATTGCAGACCACTTTCTAGCATCATAACCTCTCATATTCTAGTAGTACAGTTATGGTTCTAGCATGCAATAGGGCCAATTTTGGACCCAAGACTGGATGGCATCAGGTTGAAGATGGTTAAATGATTTGAGAGGATCTCAGATCAGAGATTTAACTGTCATCCTTTATCTTGGATTCTTCCATCACAAGCTTTCCTCATATAGACCAGAATCATTTTTATGGTTCCTGCATGCAAGCAGACACCATGTTTATGTTCTCTATTGGGCTGAGACCTTTATACAGCTTCAAGATTTGATACTTTACTGCCTTCCTTCGTCTCAGATACAATCACCGCAAATGTTTCTGCTCATAAGACACCAACAGTTCTTACATGGGACAACTATTCATTTCAATTCAATTAAAATTTATTTGTATAGCACTTTTTACAATTGACATTGTCTCAAAGAAGCTTTACAGAATATAAACATAGTACAAAAGGTTAATATAAAAAAATATGAAGATTAATAGAATACAAAATTCAAGATTAATATTAGATATATTTAAATGTGTATGCATTTATCCCCAATGAGCAAGTCTGAGGTGACTCAGGCAGCAGTGGCAAGAAAAAACTCCCTTAGACGGTAAAGGAAGAAACCTTGAGAGGAATCAGACTCAAAGGGGAACCCATCCTCATATGGGTGACACTGGAGGGTGTGATTATAAATATACAGTCTGACAAATGTTGTATTGATGCAAAAGATCACATGGAGTTGTAACTTGTTAGAAGACTAGTTAGATACATGGGAGCTCAACCATTAAGGGCCTTGTACGTAAGTAGCAGCAGTTAGTAATCAATTCTAAACTTAACAGGTAGCCAGTGTAGAGATGATAAAATTGGGGTTATATGATCATTCTTTCTTGTCCTAGTGAGAACTTTATCAGCTGCATTTTGGAGTAACTGTAGCCTATTTATTAAAGATGCAGGACAACCACATAGTAATGCGTTACGATAGACCAGTCTAGAGGTCATGAACTAGCTTCTATGAATCTGATACAAATAGAATGTTTCTCAGCTTGGCAATATTTCTAAAGTGGAAAAGACACCATCTGCAATTTCTAAATTGGATTGGAAGTATAAGCATGTAAATATTTAGCCTGGAAATGTTCCTGCATTTGAGATGTTCCTTGGTTGGTTTAAGCCTAACCCTATGAGACACCAAACTCAAATTCAAGATGGTACTGGAAATGCATGGAGCTGTTATGAAGCCTTGAGATGTAAGATCTTTCAAATTGGATACTTCCGTCATGAGCCTCTCCTTTGCTAAGCTAGTAGCACGGTTACGGTTCCTGTATGTGATAGGGCCGTGTTCCTATGTCTGTTTGAGTTGAAGCCTGGCAGACGCCAGTCTCTGTAAGATTAGCATGGTAATCAGTGATGCTGAGGGTGCTGGAAGAGCAGTATCTTTTCCAAGATCGCTATGTGAACCTCTCTGCGCTGTCTTGCTCGCTCTGTGGGATGTTGCAACTCCAGCATCTCGTGGGCCTTATCTCCCTGAGGCAGATTGCAGAATTTGATATGCATCTGCAAAATGGTCGGAAATGACAATCTCCAAAAAAATATGTGAGCCGAATGATGTGTCTCAACATCACTTCTCAGTCATTTTCTGTCTCTCTCTCTCTCTCTCTTGCTCTCTCTCTTTGCAGTATGCTGATCTCTTTCAACAGTTAATCTGTCATTCCAAGGTGAAATATACTCGGCATGTCTGCATCCACACATTTACTCGAAAGCAACAAGCAAACAAACCAATGTGGTTGTACTTGACTTAACCATGTGTAGACGCGCTTGTGTAGAAGAACCAGAGTATGTGTGATGGTACTGGAGCACTGAAGGATTGTCATCAATAAGATGTGATCTCCTTTTCCAGCATGAACATCGCCACCGATAAAGGCTTGTCCCCGTCAGCATGACACACTGGCTGAACGCAGATTTGGAGAAGGGCCTTATCATGGGCCCTGTGGTGTGCATTTAGGACTGTATCAGTGGAAAATCTCATATGATAGGAGACTATGGAGGAGCGAGAGGGAAAGAGATGGCACCAGGCATTATGGTTAGTGGTTAAACGTACGTGCTAGTGACCTCTAACCGAATTTAATGCGTTGATAAGAATCTCCTTTGACTCGTCAATGTTTCATGTAGGGTTGGAAACTGAATCACAAAAAATAATTCTGAAAAAATGATCTTTCACACATTTTCTACTGATTTCCTTAGTAAAGATATATGGGTTGATAGTCTACCCATGATGCAGTGTGAATCTGTGAGCTTCTAATGGTTTGATCGAATGATCTGTTATTACTAGGATGACAAGTCAGCCTCTTGTTTTCCCACACATCTCAAAAAAAAAAAAGATCTGTAAATATATCCGTTAAAAACGTTTTTGTTTGACCAGGTTAAACTAATGACTGGTGTTCAATGAATGCATGAATAAAACCAGGAAATGTGCTACATATTTTAATTGGCAAACATAGTAATTATTCCCTATGACTGAGATATGTTAAGTGCCAAACAACTCAGGTGTTGATAAGATTCACTAGAAGCATTTGAGTCACTGTTGTGCAATTTGTGAAAAATGAATAATAAAATTGATCACTATTCATGATTGCATTTAATATTAAATAGTATCATGAACACTATTGGGGGGCACGGTGGCTTAGTGGTTAGCACGTTTGCCTCACACCTCCAGGGCTGAGGGTTCGATTCCCGCCTCCACCTTGTGTGTGTGGAGTTTGCATTTTCTCCCTGTACCTCAGGGGTTTCCTCCCGGTACTCCGGTTTCCTCCCCTGGTCCAAAGACATGGTAGGTTGATTGGCATCTCTGGAAAATTGTCCGTAGTGTGTGATTGTGTGAGTGAATGAGAGTGTGTGTGTGCCCTGTGATGGGTTGGCACTCCGTCCAGGGTGTATCCTGCCTTGATGCCCGATGACGCCTGAGGTAGGCACAGGCTCCCTGTGACCCGAGAAGTTTGGATAAGCGGTAGAAAATGAATGAATGAATGAATGAATGAACACTATTAAATTAGTAGGAAATAGTCTGTCTCTGTTTTTCAGATATGCAGTCTGTATTTCAAATAGAGTCGGCTCAAAGAGTCGACTCATTTGCAAGTGTCACATGGTCAAGAATGAGAATGTACTCTGAATGGGACACCAGTTCTTTAGGGCACAATTCACACAACATGTTTTTGCTAGAACAGGTGAAACACTTAGGATCAAACCAGGAACCCTGGAATATTTAGAGAGCAGAAACTCAAAGCTTGTGCATTAGGGTTTTGATGATTGCTTAATCTGTCACCGTTGCACTACTTAGAAGAAATTTCAGTGTCATTTTGAAGAACTACAGCAAAACACACACTCCCCCCCCCCCCCCCACACACACACACACATTGAGGAGTTTTTCTGTTGGAACACCCTTGCTTAGTCATTGTGACCATTCACTTGAGATGTCACAGCAATAGCAAAGTAAAAAAAAACAGTATTTTGAAAGGAGACTTAATGAAGCTCTCAGAATCATTTGACATCAATAGAAAAGGTGAGGCTGGAGGGCACTGACAACAGTTCAAGCTTTAATTTGCCTTGAAACATGCTCTTATAAAAGGAGAAATAAAAAACATTTCTGCAGCTAAGGCTAGGAGAACAGCTCCACAAACAAAAGGAAGCAAGCTCATCTTACTGGCCCTCTCCCACCCATAGCATGCGCGAGGACAGCCACGAGTACACTCGCCCTGGGGTCAACTGGCAATGACATCATCAGTCAGTTAGGTCGTGGGGGAGAGTGCGTACACCATAGGGTCCACACTGGACTGCACAGAGAGAGAGAGAGAGAGAGAGAGAGAGAGAGAGAGAGAGAGAGAGAGAGAGAGAGAGAGAGAGAGAGAGAGAGAGAGAGAGAGAGAGAGAGAGAGAGAGAGAGAGAGTCTATGGCTTTTGATTTGTTTCTTTGGCAGAAGAACAAAACTGTAAGGAATGCAGGCACGAAGGGAAAAGAAGTGATTAAGGGATACAAAAAAGGGTGAGAGAGAGGGAAAAGAGGAAGAGTGACGGACTTGCTGAGTAAGACTGTAAAGCTTGTTCCATTTCCACTAATTCGAAAACTTATTCCATTCCAAATAGACTCATGACTCCCGCCCAATATAATAAAAAGTATAAAGCATTGTGTTCTCTCACAGGGACGTCAGACATTTTTACGAAGCGGGTAAAATTTTGTGCCAATAAATTCATTCAAAATTTATTTTGAACCGACACAAAACAGAAGATGACAGATTACAGTTTAAAGCTTCAGGTACTGACATTCTTTGGAGTTTTCTCCTTCTTCTGATAAACATACTAACTTGGAGGTGGGGCTAAATTGCTTATTGCCATTTATGGTATTTTCTGCCAGGGTCTATCATGATTGTGAGCAGGATATGCTGAATGAGTAAAAATGATTGAGTGGTTAAATATGACAAGAACAAATCGGTTAGATTTATTAGACTAATTCATGTAAATTGCAAAATGTAAATCCCAAAATGCATGTTGTATTAAAGTTTCTTGATTTAATTTGCATTCAAAGAAAACAGAGCATTATTTCTTGTTTTTCTTGCCTTAAAAAAATCTATATATTTGGAAAAAAAAAAGCCAATATTTGGGGCTGCTACACGCATGGGTATTTGTGGTTATATTAATTAATATTAACCATTATATTTTTAATTACCACTACTTGTTACAATGGAATATTTGAGATGTTATAAAGACTAAATGTAGGATTTTTCTTTGCATAGACAAACTACATATTTCACTATATATTCAATTTCAAAGTTATATTTTCCACTAAGCAGACATCCTTATGGAACTTGAGGCTTCAGCACTGAGACTAGCATTTCTTCAGCCTGCATGGTTTCCTGTTATGTCTTTCCAGGGGTTTGGAGAGACGTGGTTGTTTTGGGTGATACCGCATAATAATGTTCTCAGAAATG
>NC_062519.1:15534874-15544874 GCF_022655615.1 Tachysurus fulvidraco
TGCACCTCTAGGGTTATGGGTCCAAATCCGGTCTCCAGTTTGTTGGCATGTTCACTCTGTGCCTTGGGGTTTTCCTCCAGGTACTCTGGTTTCCACTGCCAGTTCAAAGACATGTGTTTGGTAGCAGATTGGCATCTCTATTTGGCGTGATGGGTTGGCACTTTGCCATGCCTTGTGCCCTGGGAAAGGCTCCAGATTTCCTGTGACCCTGTGTAGGATAAGTGGAACAGAAAATACATAAATGAGTGCTGGTTCCTGTTTGGGCCTGTTCCTGTCTTTGGATGAATAGTGGAAAAATGCACTAAAATAAATATTGACCATCCAGAAAACTTAGTCTTCAGTTTGGTTTTGAACCTAGTGTTTAGGCCTAAATTTAGAAATTTGGGCCTAAAAACAGATCCTAATCCTTTGTCTTTATAGCCTTATGTGTTTTGCCCCACACTCTAAGCAAAGCATCCCAGAAATCACAGCACACAGAGACCATATGCAGCCGGGCCACCAATTCGATTACATACGTCAACAAACAGACAACTCTACTCAACCTGCTTCCTCACCTCCCTCACACTCCACAGCTCATTCTCTCTCACCTTGCCCCTCTCTCTCACCCTTACCCCTATGCTAATCCAGTTCAAATGTAAACAGGTTTAGGTCTTCATTCCACACTTAAACCATATCAAATGTATCAAAGCTGGAGCTCAGCGGCGTCCCTGACTACAGCGAGGTCACGCCGCGGCTACACAGGGCCACACACCCAACTCAATTAGCCCAAGAGCCAAGCAGTCTGTCTGTCCAACACTCCCAGTATGTGTGTGTGTGTAAGCGAGCATGTGTGTGTGGATAGAGATCGGAGGGCTCAGCGCTTGTAATTGTGTGTGAACAAACGTGTGTTCCAGTGAGTATGTTTGTGTGTATTGGGTTAATAGGTCGGAGCATGGTAAGAGGAGCAGGCAAGTCTCGGATTCTGCATGTGTATGAGCGTGTGTGTTTGTGTGTGTGGTGTGTGTGTGACAAAAGCCCCATGTTAACACTATGCCTTAGAGGAGACTATAGCTGAATAAAGAAACACATATATTCGAAGGTTTGCCTGTCGGTCACAGCTATACTGAAAACACTGCATTCAGCTTCATATCTCTCAGAGCATATTGGAATCAATCTTATCTTCATGCTTAATTAAATCAATGAGCATAAATGTGTAATACTGAGAATGCGTATTAGAGAAAGAAGAATGGGACAAACAGTAATTTCTAGCCTATATGTTACACCAACTTGTGTGTGAATATATATATATACTTTTTATCCATTTATAGCTACAGTTAATGTCACAGAATAAGTCTTTATTATTATTCTTAGCATAGTAGCTATAAACAATTCTTCCCTAAAGTCATGTTACAAAGAAATTCCTGAAGCCTTTATGTTTATCTTAAAACCCTGACACTGGTGACTTCTTCCAAAAATGTTATACACTTGAGATCTAATGACAGAAAACATCATCTTCATCTATTTGTAGACTCCAGCCATGATAATTAGTACAATAGTTGTTATGAAACTACAGTACATCGAAAATACCTTTATTTATTCCTGGCTGCACAGACAAACACAATATATTACTGTTGTGGGTTAGTTATTGTTTTCAAGCCATGTCAAAAAAGGTGGAAAAAGGCAAGTGATTATTCCACAAACCTTTAAGGCACTCTGAGAGCATCTAAGAGTGCTCTGCATTACAATAACATTATTACATTTTGTAGCTGCAATGGATTGCATGTAAATAAAATATACAGATGAACGAATCAGTGGTTTATTCCAGGTCCCCCACACTGTCCAATAGATCACTGAATTGTCAGTGTGGGAATGGACCGATCCAGTGTGCCCCATTCCCATTGTTTGCTCCCAAACTGATAGCCATCACCTTTTCGAATTCTCAAGAGATTCTTCATGTCTCAAATCGTTTTTAAAGCAACTGGTTGTATATACAGAACTGTGCTGATGAAACTCCCAAGAGTCCTCTTGTCATGGAAAGGTAATTTCCATTGAACCGCTGAGCCGTGATTCTGATTTGAGAGCATCCTCATGAGTCTGTTCACACACCCTTGACCCTCAGTGTCCTCCAAGCTCATTACTCTTATTGGAGCACAAAAACGTGGGAATATGGCTCAGATATGGGATGAGGCCTTATCTGATTCCTCAGAACCTTCACCTATTGTAACGGACAAACACATACAAGCTACACACAGAATCCCCCCAAGACCACCACCATCTAGCCAAGCCAAGCCAATGCATATTCACACCAGCAACATTCCCAAACTAACACACACACTCAGACACTTTGTTTTGGGGCCACAGCGTTAATACTGTGTATGAAATCAGCAAAAACTATATCTATACAAATTTTTCTTTGTCCTTTTAGATTGAATTATTTTATTTTTCACCAAAAAGGCATAAAATTATTAACACACCTTCTCCCAATACAGTGTTTTCACTATTTTAAGAATAAATCCATTCAGGAAAATAAATATCTTCTTTTTCCAGCATTGCGTGATTAGATGTATACAATATGTTATATGTTCAAATGTTATATGTTAAAAATGAAACCAATATGTTCCAAAATGTAAAAGCAGGTCTTGGCAACAAGTTTCTTATCTACTGCTTGGGGAAGGGACGTGTAGGAGGTTTGGGGGGCGTTTCTAATTTGCATATTCATTGTATGTTAATTTGCATTTCATGTGCCCTATTGTAGGTGCTTTAATGCAAACGTTCTTATGGTTTTATTTTAAAACACAAGTGATATCGAATCAAAATACATCAGAGTTTTATGTTGTGCCTCGTGTTTTGCTGTTCTTGCGTGTAGTCATGTATATCATGTAAAATCCAATTTGTCGAAGTCCTCTGCAAAGGCTCCAGGCTCTTCCACTAGTAGTTAATATATAGTTATATAACAGAGAGCATCCAAGTTCCAGATGAGTTCCTGTCATCACTCTAAACAGTTGTTTCTTCACCATCCTCATTTTTCACGAGAAAACTTGATTACTACTTAAACTTTACCTCTAACTGGTACAATGGAGACTCCTTCCAAAGATTTTTTTACATTTATTTAAATTTACTTCCAAATTAAATATTTTTTTTTATTAATTCCCTGTATTTGTGGAAATAATCATGTATTAGGAAAAAGTTGCACTTGTATAAACCTTGAGGTTATTGTCAGATCAACTGACCAATCAGAATTGAGAACTCAGTATTGGTGGTAGACAAGGCATGTCCAGTTCATGTGAGCAAGACAGAAAAATGTGGGCAAGACTATTGTGTGTGTGTGTGTGTGTGTGTGTGTGTGTGTGTGTGTGTGTGTGTGTGTGTGTGTGTGTGTGTGTGTGTGTGCTAAATCATTGTAACAGATTGAATTAGTCAGGTATTTCAGCTCCAATCGCCCTGTGTCCTGTCCATCACAGACAGATTTAATTGTGCTGGTTAATTAATAATTGCGTTTATCGAGGGGACATCGGATGCTGCTACAGGAGAAAGCCTTGTCAGTGTAATTGGGGGGTTTGATTAAGCGCCAGAGGAGAGAGAGGAAGCTTTTAGTCGGCAAGGTTATCAAAGTCTTTGCCTTGTCTGTCATTTACCGCTCCTGTTTCTTTTTTCTCTTTCTATCTGTCTATCTTGCTCTTTTCATCCATCCACCTGTCTGATTCTCTTTCTCTTTCTATCTGTTTATGCCGCTGTCCATCTTTATTTCTGTCTTAATCTTTTATCCCGTCGTCTTACATCTCTATCCAGATTGTTTCCTAGTGGAAATACTCAAGACATGTACATGCGTGTACACACATACACACACACACACACACACACACACACACACACACACACACACACACACACACACACACACACACACACACACACACACACACACACGCACACACTCACTGCTTTAGCTCAGATCAGCTCCGCCTGTTAGCTTCAGTCTAAACAGGTAGCAATTGAGATTGATCTATTGATGCTTATTGGCTGAGCCAGAAATACTAACACAATTACCTGCAGCCCAACTCATTCCTGCTGTGCGTCCATCTTCATCAACACAAAGCCTGAGGGGACGGTGTGACTGCCACACACACACACACACACACACACACACACACACACACACACACACACACACACACACACACACACACACACACACACACACACACACACATCGCCATTCTTTCTGCCGCTTTCCTTCTTTTCTCTCAATCCGACAATCTCTTCATCTCCCCCTTTCTCTCTTGACCTTTTGGCCTCTGCCTCACTGCCCCCTTTGCTCTCTGGCTCTCTTTAGGGAATTGCAGTAACGGTAAAATGTCCCTCTGCGCCATTTCTCCGCAGTTCGTTGCCAAGCTCGACGTTGGATCTTGTGTATATTTAAAACTCGTTCAAACGCACCAGTGGTGGTGCTTCTGTGACGATAACAACGGCTGTCTATTTCTCTTTATTAAACACAATAGATCTATTGATAAAATTAATATCAAACATATCAGATTGACCAGATGATCAATAACAAACAGGAATTCTCTCAGTTGCATAACATTCTCGGTTATAATTCCATAATACAACAACATATTTGTTCCTCGCTGAATTTTCACCAGAAATATTTTGACTGAAGACTCGTGGCTGTGTGTGATCTGGAAGGCCTCAAATAGGACGGTCACACCTTCAGGTCCCAGACAGAATTCCCGAGGAGAGAGAGAAAGGCGACTGTGTGTGTGTGTGTGTGTGTGTGTGTGTGTGTGTGTGTGTGTGTGTGTGTGTGTGTGTGTGTGTGTGTGTGTGTGTGTGTGTGTGTGTGTGTGTGTGTGTGTGTGTGTGAATGGGTGACCAACCTTGTGTATAAAGATGGCATACAGCTTGTTTAAAAAGGCAGAGGCAGAAGCACTGTGCACATTTCACGTCAATTGGATGTATTTACACACCGCAGGCTGACCTGTTGATCACTGATCTCTTTATCAGCACAGAAGGAGCTCCAATAATGCAGCGTTTCTATTGAGTGGAACTGAAGCTCCATTATTAGCGAGTCAGATTTATCTGATATTTTGTCATTAGGAGATTGTGCTCAAACAAATATAAAATTATTACAATTTTAGATTAGTTGGACTAATTTCAAGCTTAAAATCATCTTGTATTGCAGATACTTTGCAGAAAGAAATGCTTTAAATAAGCAAAAAAATATTTTTTTTCCAAGCCAACTAAGGAATTGCTATCACTTGAGGTTTATTATATATTTTTTATTTTACCGTATAAAATTATTATTATTATTTTTATTTTTATTTTTATTAATGTAATGTATTTTCATCCTTAATAACTTTATTTAATTAAAAACATATAATTTACAGATTTTACCGGTTGTAAGCAAGAGTCGATAAGAAGCTTCGTTTATTTTAAAACATATTAATCAGGGTTATTGTAAAAATAATATTTAACCCCTAAAGTCCGAGCTGATTAGTCAATTATTTAAGTTAAATGAATGATTTAGTACCGATTACTTATTTGAAAATAATACGTATACTAACATATTTATAATGTATATAATATATATCAAATCCAGCAAGTCTAATATTTATATTATATATAAACCTCCTCAAAGCCAAGCTCAAAGTTTATTATTGATTTATTTATTTATTTTTAAATATATAGATATATCTTTCACCCCCAAGAAACATCATATTGCACCCTTAAAATCTGATATTATTATTTAATAGGTAATTCTGAATTGATCAGTTCCTGAGGACCATTGATGAGAAGAATATTTTCACTCTGGTGTTCCTCTGTACACAAAAGGGACAAAAAATGAAACTAAGAACAGTTTACAAGCTGAATAAACGGACATGTTTTGCACCTCCAGTAGGAAACCCCCAGATAGCAGGTTATACTTTTTTTTGGTAGAAGCGAATAAAGGTCTGAAGTATCTGGCCTGACTGCTGAGCTGATTTTTCTCTTCATTTTATTTTCACTCTTTTCAGTCATAGCTGTTTCTTCCCGATCGCACAACAGCCACCAGGCCTGGAGGCTCAAGGCTACCATGTGAAGCACTTCACGGTTTGTTGTTGTTGCTGTAGTGTTCCTCCTCAAACTCATTAACATCAAATCAAAATGGCTGCCCAAAGTATCAACAGTACTGGCATTATCATTATGGCAGTATCAACAGGCATTGGTCTACTGCTTGGTAGGTCATGAGTTTGAATCCCACGTCCACCAAGCTGCCACTGCTGGGCCCCTGAGCAAGGCCCTTAAACTTCAATTGCTCAGTTGAATACATTTAAATAAATTGTAAGTCACTCTGGTTAAGGGTGTCTGCTAAATGCCAGAAATGTACAGATTGAGAATGAACTCTACATCACTCGTAGCGGTTTAGGCGTCCATATTTTTTCCCCCAATGTTATCGAGGAAGGTTTAAAAATAATGTAGTTCATGATGTAGCTACAACTTCCATCTCCTGACTTAAGTCGAAAAGGATTTAGCCTTTGCTTTGTCTCTACTTGATGTGATCAATGAAGCGGCGCTTCAATTCTTTAATCACTCACAATTGAGAACAATTGTTGTTTTTTATATTCGCTGGGAATAGCAGTTAAAATGACAGAAAAGCTTCTTGAATTGACTTCATACTACACTGGGAAATGGCGGGTGGAAAATAAAAGGCTGAGGAAGAAGTAGAGGAAAGAGATCCACACATTCTTTTATACGAAGGATGGAGAGATGAATTTAAAGATAAAGCGAGAAGAGAAGTAAAGATGGAACGGCTTCGTTTTATGGGAACGTGTCACTGCTCTTGCAAATATCAAACATGGATACAGTTAATGCTGAACTCTGATCGGTTTCCTTCATTCCTCTCTCTCTCTCTCTCTCTCTCTCTCTCTCTCTCTCTCTCTCTCTCTCTCTCTCTCTCTCTCTCTCTCTCTCTCTCTGTTTTTGACTCCATCACTTGGTCTCTGGCCTTTAATCCGTTTCCGGTGCTCATCTTTTATTCCCCTCATTCCTCTCCGTATTTCTGTCTGTCGACGCTCGTGAGCTTTGCTGTGTCTCGCCGCGTCCTCTGTCTCTCAGGCTCCTTATCACTGCATATAGTGATAAACTCGTTCAAGCGTGAAAGCCTTCAATGCGGCACAATTTAGCCTCTGCGCTGTTCGAGCAATCATGCTATTAAAGTCTCCTGTGATCAGGGCCGTGTGCCTGGGACACAGATTAACAAGGTGTGTGTGTGTGTGTGTGTGTGTGTGTGTGTGTGTGTGTGTGTGTGTGTGTGTGTGTGTGTGTGTGTGTGTGTGTGTGTGTGTGTGTGTGTACACGAGTGAATTCTTTTAATTTGTAACGATGTAATTCCCTGCGTTCTTTCCAAACGAGGGTCAAACGATGAAGCTGTAGCCTGTGAACGTGCAGAACACTTTCCCCAGAACTGTCACACAACAAATTGGTGATCAGGGCGATATTATTACAGTACATTCTTTTGAGATAGTTTCTTAGCTAGTTGCTTGGGCAAAAATGAATGATTCACACAGGGAGTCAAATACATCCATAAAGCTCCATAGAACATCACATCTGAATGATCACATGACAATTTGATCACATGTCATTTTTAAGACAATTCACATGATTGTTTCACAAGATTCCTTTATTTCTACGATTTTGTTTTTCATACAATTCACCCCCCCCAAATAATTTGTTTTCAGACATAATTTTATTTACAAAGAATCCATTTTTGAATCAGTTTATTTGCACATCTGATATTTTTCACATATGATTCATTTTTCCACACAAGATTTTATTAATGGAGGATTAATTTGACACAATATTTTTTCTCATATTTATTTATTTATATATTTATTTATTTATTACCTCTGATTGTATTTGCATTCATTTAGGTGATTAATTTTTTTATGCTTGATTCTTTTACATTCATATGGGATTTTATTTTAATTTTGATTCATTTTTAGGTGTGATTCTTTTTTCATGTGATTCTTTACATATGATTCCTTTTTATACAGTTCAGTTCATACATGATTCCACATGTTATCTTTTACAGATATATTTCACAGATTTAACAGTATTTTTTAATGATATTTTGATATGATAAATTTTCACACTATTTATTTTCCACATGTGACTTTACTTACACGATTCATGTGATAATATATGACTTATAATCATATAGAAAAGATCGCTCAGTTAGCGTTATAGCTTTTACAGCTTAGCCTAGCTTCATTGAGCTTGTTTCCTAACAGACTTGCCAAATAATTAATTAATATCCTACATTTTCCTATAAATAACTCAGTGTGTGTGGCTAAAAACAATTAGCGTGTGTGTTATTCTTTAATGCTTTAAGGCCTGCCTGTCTGAGCGGAAGCTATAATTTAGCCTCAGTTTATTGTGCGTGTGTGTGTGTGTGTGTGTGTGTGTGTGTGTGTGTGTGTGTGTGAGTGTGTGAGTGTGTGTGTGTGTGTGTGTGTGTGTGTGTGTGTGTGTGTGTGAGTGTGTGTGTGTGTGTGTGTGCGCGCACTCTACTGTCAGGACAGAGCTTGCTGTATGATTGATAGCAGGCCTCAGAAAGTGAGGCCTCCAGCTTTATGTGCTTATTGGTATAAATAAGAGCTAAATCAGACTTGGTGGCTCCAAGAGAGAGAGATGAAGCTCTGATAGCTTGAACTCTACAGCTCCGGAACATCATTTACACACTACCTGTCTGTACTTAGGTCTGTCCACCCATGCACACACACACACACACACACACACACACACACACACACACACACACACACACACACACACACATACACACACACGGCAGGAGAAATCACAGAAATTGGCTCATGTTCATGGCTTTGAAAAACATTTTGATTTTACAGTTGGAAGTCCCCCTCTACGCCCAATCCTTCTTTTATTCTCTCTCTCTCTCTCTCTCTCTCTCTCTCTCTCTCTCTCTCTCTCTCTCTCTCTCTCTCTCTCTCTCTCTCTCTCTCTCTCTCTCTCTCTGTCTGATCCACAATCCCTATGTCTCTGTGTTGTGGACCGGAGCAGTTGGGTCTAGAGTGCCGGGACCCCTGTGTCCTGTCCTAGGGCTCATCCGCTAGCCTGCTTTAATCCAGTTACGGGAGGGGGGACGGCTTCCTGTCTTGGCTCAACAGACCTGACTAAATGAGGTTTTTGCTTGCCTCGGGGAGCAAAGTGTAATGGACCTTGTTAACTGAGTGTGTGTTAGTGTGTGTGTGGGTACAATTGTGGATGTATTAAGGTGGACATTCTGTATGTATATACTATACTATACTATACTATACTATACTATACTATACTATACTAGATCTCCTCTAAAATAGATGGTCTATAATGATTTATCTACATTGTGCTTTTTGTTCTAATCCATATAACACAGTAACGTTAACAGATCGGTCACTGGTCCAGATTCGGTATTAAGAATCTATATAAGTACACCTCCAGTATTAAAGACATTGCTTCTATAAACCATTGCTTCTTGTTGCTGTGGCAACAGTAAAGTCTGAACTTTAGAAGGAATTCGAGAAGTATACAGCAAATCACCATTCAAACATCAAAGATGTTTTGGTCATTTAATATTCTTCTAGTGTGTAAATATATTCTTTGATTTTGTGCTTAAAAATAAGCAGAAACAAAAAAGTGAAAGTTAATGTTTTTGCTGAAAAGATGTCTCAAAGCATGGAGAAATATCAGCTAAAATTGAAGGAACTTCTCTGGGGTGTTATTGGTCATTGGTTTGACAATATGGAGGTCTTTAAAGATGACAATATTCCTGTTTGATCCTGTTCTCAGCTCACAGTGTGTTCGAAGTACCGCATGTTCTCCGTGTGTTGGCGTGGATCTTGTCTCGCTTCTCCGGTTTCCTGCACCAAAGCCTGAAGGTAGGTGGACTGGCTGCTCTAAACTGCCTGTAGGTGTAAATGTGTGTGCACGGTGTGTCACGATGGACTGCTGTACATCCCTGGTGTATTTTGAGCTTGCACTCAGT
>NC_062519.1:15549874-15559874 GCF_022655615.1 Tachysurus fulvidraco
CTTTAAACTCTCCCTCTCTTTTTTCTTTCTCTCTTTCCCTTGCTCTCTGGAATATAAATATCTTCATCTTTTGATCTGGTGTGTGAATGTGTACAGTTCATTAGCATATGTCAGATGTGCGGCTCAGTAATCTGTTGAGGAAGAGGGCGAGGATGGCAGGAAAGAAAAGAGGGAGGAAGTGAAGAAACGTGGACCAGATTAACACTGACCCTTTGAATCTTCCATTTTGCTACGCTTCCATTAATTCAGGGCTAGAAAAAAGATCTCACGGTAAACCTCACTTAGATTATCTCCATAACTGTTCAACACACACACACACACACACACACACACACACACACACACACACACACACACACACACACACACACACACACACACACACCCCTACCTGAGTGTGTCCACTTTGCTAGTTGTGTCCTAATCTGTCTCAAGTTCAGTCTCATTGAACATTTTCCATCACTCAAGAGATGAGAGGAAATGTATGTATTGTTCTTGTGTGTGTGTGTGTGTGGGTGTGTGTGTGTGTGTGTGTGTGTGTGTGTGTTAAGCTTCGGGGGCGATTATTCTGTCAGGAGTGTGTCTTTGCTGCAGTCCCTCCTGCCAAAAGCCAACTCTAAATCCATGCTGATCGGGCCATGGAGGAGAAATTACCATTCTCACATACTCCAGAATCTTAACATGGTGTAGTTGAGAATCTCTTGCTCTACACACACACACTCACACACACACACACACACACACACACACACACACACACACACACACACACACACACACACACACACACACACACACACACACACACACACACACACACATAAGCCTGTGAGTATGGTGAGAATAAAACTCAATGCTCAGTCATGCCTGTTCACACTGATCACTGTTAGTTTAAAACACTGTCCAAGACTGCTGTGTGTGTGTGTGTGTGTGTGTGTGTGTGTGTGTGTGTGTGTGTGTGTGTGTGTGTGTGTGTGTGTGTGTGTGTGTGTGTGTGTGTGTGTGTGTGTGTGTGTGTGTGTGTGTTACATTCAGACTTACACTAAGTATTTTACTCTCTGAAATTCTTTTGACATACTGTAGCAATCCAGCTCAAACTGATCTCCCAAGCAGTGATGCACAGGGCAGCTTTATTGACTGATAATCACAGAAATTAGAATTAATCTTCAACACATAAAAATCATCTGAACTGGAAACCAGCTTCGGTTCCACTCAGATCTCAGAACATGTCAAACACAGTAAGGCAGAGACAGCGGATATCTGTATGGCCGAGAGATCAGAAGCCTAAAGTAAAAAACGTAATACATTCTCCACAAATGTATGCGATTGGTGAGTATCTGTGTGACTGACAGGAATCTGTGATTGTTTTTTCTCTCTCTCACCTGATTGCTATGGATAGCTCTTTTGTTGTTGTTGTTATTGCACAAAAAAGTAAAAGAAATACTTGAATCAAATCAAAGAACCAAATATTTTGCACATTTATTCGAGCTCTGATGCATGAAGCAAATCTGGAAGAATGGAACAGAAACAAAAGAAACATCAGCTTGATTTGCAGATTTTATTTGTCAAATATTTAAATGTTTTTTGAATTTTTATTTCAAATCATGTAGGTTTTACTTGATTTACATGGAAAAATCACATTTTTACTGAAAATGTTTACACTTTCCCAGATTATTAATTAATATTAAATTAATAATTAATATTAATATAAATTAATATTTAGTTAATAATTTATATTAATATACATTTTTTCCTTTGTTAATATGACCAGTGGTATATTAAATAATTGGATACTTCAGCTTATATAATGCACAAAATATTCATTATTTCAAATTCACCAGTCTGTACATCCATCCTGGTGTACTTTAGGATTTCCTGAATGTGGAACAGACAAAGAGTGACTGAGAGAGAAACAGAGAATGAGAGTGAAAGTGAGCACGAGCGGGAGAGACCCACATCCCCCACAAACCAAAAATATATCTGGGGTCATAAAAAGTGAAACATTTAAGGTCATTAAAGTAAGACATGACCAAAGACCATGATCCCTGATTTCTTTCTTTCTTTTTTTTTTTTAATCTGAATTAAAATAAATAAAAAGAAAAGTGATGTAAAGAAGAAAGGATGAAAGCATATATCATGTATTAGTTCATCTGATTCCAAATGATGTCACATCCATACAATCAGCTTTAAAATCACACTGGTAGTGTTTTAACTAATCAAGAAAAAGACAGTGGTCTATCACATCATTTTAAAACTATTCAGCTGTATTTGGGTTTCTAAAGGAGACCTGTGATTTTAATCCAAATGTATATGAAAATTACATCACTTGCATCGCCAGACCAAGACAAACTCCCAGTTTACATTAACATCGTCTACAGAACGTTTTCTGATCAGTCATTTCCATGGGCCTAAAAATAAAAAACAACAAATTAAGACTCATGTATACAACAATGAGGTGTTGAATTCTGACAAAGAGGTGATCACCATGGTGTTATATCTTACATTCTAGCAAACTCCATCACATTCTCTTGAAAAGAAGCTTTTTATACAGTACAGTGGTGGAACGATCTACAGTACTGCTGGAACAGAAAAATTATCTCATGGCCGCAAGTCCAGTATAAAGAGTCAGAAATTGGCTTTCAGTGTGAGACGTGTTTGTTTCCCTCTGTTTCTATAACTGTACACAGAATTTTAGTGATTGAAATCAAAATTCAGATGCTTATGAACAAGCATTTGGGGCACCCCAGAGAAAAGAAATGGGTCTGATATCAAAATTTACTTTGAAGATAGAAACATTCGTGTGGAAAAAATAACCATTGTTTTTTTTTTGTATACAAGTATGAATATTTTGCCTATAGCAAGCTAGGAAAAACAGAAATACTTATGAAAAGGTGAAAAATCTTAAGCAACTACTTTGACATGAAGATGAAATTCAAGAAGCCTTTATTTTGTCACATATACATCACAACACAGTAAAATTCTGTCTTTGACATATCCCAAATTTGAAAGGTTGGGGACATAGTGCCGGGTCAGCCGTGTTACAGTGCTCCTGGAGTAGTGAGGGTTATGGGCCTTGCTCAAGGGCCCAACAATGACAGCTTGAACCCCAATCCTCTAATCAACATCGCAGAGCATTAACCGCTTGAGCCATTACTGACATCACAACCTTTCTTATGCTGGGTCCCAAATTGCATACTTGCGTGCTATTATGTGGCATAAATTGCATGCATTATGTGTTTACACTCGAATGTGAAATTTTGGACACATGATGCACCTGATGCTCACAGGTTCTCTTAGGTAGCTTAAGGGGTTCTGCCTACCAGGCATTGTCATACGCTGGATGAGAAAATTAATTCAAGATGGCTGAAGAATCAAGTAGACACAGAACAGAACCCCGATTAGCCACCACTGCCTCCGTTCTGAACATGGCCACAAACAAAACAGGTGCAAATTCCATTTTTTGAGCCCGACAAGCTTGTTACCATTCTGTTTATTTATATCGTGTGAAAAACAGCACCAAAACCCTTGCACAGAAGTTTCTTTTCATAAATGGTAAATAAACATTTGATCAAAATAAAAATCAGTTTATCATTTCAGCGTTACATAATAAGACTAATCAGTATCGACAATAAAATGCGGTAAAAGTCATTAAAAAAGTCTTGTAGCTTAATCTTAATCCTACAAGTCATTCCCAGTATTATATATATAACACTAGCCAATCACTGCCGTCTGTTAGGTCGATTAACCGGAATAGCGTGATTAGCGCTCTACTCCAAGCGTGTTCAGCTCCCATGTGACATTGTGTAAGTGGCAGAATGGGGGGAAGAAATCTGTTTCCTATTCTGTTGTGAAATACCGGGATCTAGATAAAGGGGATGGGAATTGGCAAGCACTAAATTAAGAGAAAATTGAGTTTAAAAAATCATTGTCCTCAGGTCGATAACAAGTTTTGCTAGTTAAATAAGAAATGGCCAAGAAAATCCAGCTGTCGAATTGTATGATTGTGAAATCATAGCGAATCCAAAGAAATCGAGTGATCTTTAATTATGAAGTCATTCAATGCACCAGACTATAGCACTGTTCTGTCCAATTCTCTGGAATTCCTGTTGGTTCCCCCAATTGAGAGTGTGACCCCAATGCTACATTTCCTACTCATGTACAAGTAGCGACACACTTTGACTTTGTGTATGCAGCTAGTAGCATCTCTCAGTTTATCAGTGTGTGTCAATCAGGAAACAGAGCTCTGTGTCTTAACTCGGCTTTTTACTGATGTACATCTCCAGCCTTAATTTATCTGGGTTAGCAGAGGAACTCTGATTGTGCAGATGCCTCAAAAAGTCAGTGCGAGTTCATAAATTTTAATAGATCAAAAGAGATAGCAGCACTACCCCAGTTCCTTATATGGCTTTTTCACACCATGAGGACGCAGATGAGCCACATCAGGCCAGAACGGCTACGAGTTGTGTTTCACAGAAGTTTTGACGTGGTTTCGTTAACTGGAAATAACCTTGGATGGACCATAAGCGAAATGCCAGTGAAATAAAAACACAATTCTGGTGAAACGATTGATGGAAGGTCTTTTTTAATACACCACACCCTAATCTTCATACTTTTCTAAGAAAATACACTGATTTGCATACAACAAAGCACAAATGAAAGCATTCCAAATTAGTCTGAAGTGGAAAAAGTGACTCACTGAATAAGAGCTGCTGAGATAACATGACAGAAAAAATCTGACTAAATAATGATGTTTGAAAGTTTGTTCTAGTCTTTTCGCAGAGAGTGGGTTCAGTTGGTGAAATTTTGCTCAGGCCTTATTGATAAGTCTGGTGCACTTTTATAGTATTTATAGTAATTAATAGAGTAATAAGTATGCAGTAAAGACTGAGTAATAATAAGTATGTGTTAAGTACCTGTTATTATCAAAGGTACATATGAGGTTGTTAGTAATTATTTAATGAGGGAATTAGCAGTAAATAAATTGTTTGTGTTAATTAATTAGAAATCAATGGTGGAATTTGTGGTAAATGTCTTGTACGAGGAAATTAGTGAGTAATAAAGGGAGGAATTTGTGGTAAATGACATCGGTAAATAACTTGTATGTGGTAAGCAGTAATTATTTAATGGGGATATTTGTCATAAATTATTTGTATGTGGTAATTAGTAAGTATTTAATTTGTGTTAAATAACTTTTGTGGGGTAATTAAGTATTTAATGGGGAAATTTGTGGTAATTTCTTTGTATGAGGTACTAAATTAATAATTAATAAGGAAATTTGTGGTAAATGACTTGTATGTGGTAATTAGTAAGTATTAAGGGGGAATTATGTGGTAATTAATTTGTAATTAATGGAGGTATTTGTGATAAATAACTTGTATGAGGTAATTAATGGTGGAATTTGTGGTAAATGTCTTATGAGGAAATTAGTGAATAATAACGGGGGAATTTGTGGTAAATGACATCTATTTGGTAATTAACTTGTAATTAACAGAGGTAATTGTGGTAAATAACTTGTATAAGTTAATTAATGTGGGAATTTGTGGTAAATTATTTGTATGTGGTAATAAATTAGTAATTAATCAGGGAATTTGAGGTAAATTATTTGTATATGGTAATAAATTAGTAATTAATCAAGGAATTTGTGGTAAATAACTTGTTGTAAGTGGTAATTAGTAAGTATTTAATAGGGAATTTGTGGGAAAATAACTTTTTATAGCTTTATAACTTGTTAATAAAGAAAAAAAAGCAAGGGTGGTGACGGGAAATAACACTTACAACATATGTGATAACAGGAACTTCAACAAATTTAAACGCAACTATAAACAGATCATATTTATGATATGCACAGTGTGAACAAAAAATACAAACCATCTTAATTGATGTGTGTGTGCATGTATGTGTGTGGAGAAATATAGTAAAGTGATGGAGCTTCCTCTGTGGTGCAACATGAGTAGATACCACACTTTTGTTGACCCTCAGCAAACGAAGCCAAAAAGTTATCAAGGTTTTGTGGCGGTCCAGATTTGTTTAGCACTTAAACTTTGGGTCATTGACGAAGAAAAAGACGATAGCTATCAAGGTTTTAAGCGTATTTATTCTTGTGTTTATCTGTCTCGCTATTTACATTAACATAATCTCTGAAATGATGTAATTGCATTTCCGTTACAATCTCTGTAACTGTAGGTTTCAGGTGCGACAGAAAATTGCAGAATTTTTTTTACAGAGATATCCAACAGGTCCAAATAATGAGAGGCAAATAATCAGGAGAGAAAGCGAGAGAGTGTGAGAAGGAATGACTTACCCACCCTTGACCCACTCCCTGTTTTAAGACACTCCGACATCTTTTCCTGTTTTGGTTTGATACTTGTCCTCAACCCCTCCAGTGTATTACCTAGTTCTCCTCCCTGCCATAAAAACCTCAGAGTTTTACAGCTTCAACATGAAGACTTAAAAGCGAGCTATTGTAAATCCTCCATGGTAATAAAGCGCTAGAATTTAATTTCTATCCACTTTGCTTGTTTTCTTTCCCTGTCACTAGTTTATATCCCTCTCTCAGGTGGGCTCGGGGGAGACCCTGCTTTCCACTGCGGGTTTGTGAGTGAAGATCAGATATATATTCCTTTAAAAACTAAAATGGGAGGATCAGGTGAGCCTTGTACACATCTTGTTCATGTGTACACACACACACACACACACACACACACACACACACACACACACACACACACACACACACACACACACACACACACACACACACACACACACACACACACACACACACACACACACACATTAACGTTCTCAAAAACATGTCTCAGTCATCTAGTTCACTACTCAGTGAACTGATCAGAAAGTTGACTATTTTCCAGGCTCTCTATCTGTCTATGCTCTAGTTTCTTACTAACATATCAAGGTTTTTTCTGTTGTTTTATTTACTTCACAAGAACGATATAGTGCATATAGTTAGCGAACTACTGTAAATAGCTCTTATAACAAGCAAAAACAGGAAATAGGTCTTTAAGGGAGGTTGCATCATTCAGTGTATCTATTAGCAGATAAAATATACCAGGTCTCGTTATTTAATTCATTAAAATAATTTGCTCCGGCGTAAGATTACTTCTTGGAAAACAGATTTTCAGGATGATCAGTAACTCGACCTTCACGTCAAGCCGCTTTGCACCATGCAATTTTTTATCATTTTCCAGTCACAGCATCCACTTTTGTGTTTCCATTTACAGCATTTAGCAGACACCCTTATCCAGAGTGACTTACATTCTTGTATTTCAATTTATACAACTGTGCAATTGAAGGATAAGGGCCTTGCTCAGGCGCCCAGCAGTGGCAGCTTTTGTGGACCTAGTATTCGAACTCATGACCTTCCGATTAGTAGTCCGAAGCTTAACCACTAGGCTACCACATCCCACGTATACTTCAACAGTTATTGCATGAGTATATTTCAAGTGTTCTTCATTGTATTTAAATGCATACTCACACCAGACATCACCTATTGTTTTTAATAAACTGGACACACACACATACACAAACAAGAACAGAAAATCATTTATATTGTGCATACTGTGTCACAATTCTATATATATTTCTGAACTTAGGCACACTTAACTTCACTCATGCATGTGTATACACACACACACACACACACACACACACACACACACACCCACCAAACGTCCTACCTGACAGTTTGGCGAGGCACGTGGCCTCACCGCATTCCTCATCAGACCGATCATGAATCTCCCAGAGGAATCTGAGAGCGCCTGAGGCCTGAGGCCTACTCCCACTAGAGCTCGTAAAGACATGCCTGGGTGGTCAGGGAGACCCTTTTCCCTCTCTCTCTCTCTCTTTCTCTCTTTCTCTGTGTCTCATTCGTTCTTTCTCCCCTCACCTCACTGCCATCCATCACGCTTGCATGGCAGAGAGGAGTACTTTGTTTGCTCTAAATCAAGAACCAGCATTGGGCCAACGTGGGGCCGGTGTGAGGCCAGTGTGGGCCAGAGAGGGTCGACACGGCATCCACACACACACACACACACACACACATACACACACACACAAAAACTATACACACCCTCCATCAAACCGGAGCATAACAGTATAATTGCCACACATGTACAAATACAATCTTATCTTTGTAACCCTGCTTGTGCATAAAGCATGCAAGATCAATCCCAATTTCCGATACATGGTCTAAAGATCTCTCATCATCTGTCATTCTTTACTTTGGGAACGTACTTGATCACAGATGGATGAGGATTAAAAGAAATAAAACACTATGAGACGTGCTGTCATAGGAAATGAATTCGTTATGAGGTAGTCACAGAGCTTCACAACTGCAACATGGTTTATTTTCCCATTTCAGCATGTCCTCTACTTCTAGCACATACTTCTAGTCCATGACGCTACATTAGTGCAGTACGTCTTCACCGTGCTTATTGGGTGTTACGTCCGGATCTTATTACACACCATACTTTTCAGACTAATAATAATAATCCTTGTTGAAGTATAGATGTAGCTATATCACTAGGTCTTTATTTCCAACCCAAATTCCTAAAATACTAATAATCTCAATGCTAGTGGCTCTTTGTATGAAAAAAAAAAAACTCGGCTCAGGTGGCCTAAAGGTGTACTGCCAATGTGTCTGTCTCTGTCTCGACATCTGTGAGACCTGCACCTGTGACCGGAGGAGTGTACACTCTAAATAAAGGACTAAATATTGTATGGCAAGATGGTGACAGTGTCCAGGGTCCACCTCTCGCATGGAGGGTTGCCAGAGTCTCACATTCTCCCACTATCTAGCACAGTTTCTTCAAAATCTGCACCTCAGGGACATAACTGGTGGAAGTTTCCGATCACAGGAAAGTCTTCAGGATGGAGAACTTCTGGGTTCTTGATAAAAAAAATTTTTTGTTGTTGACATGAGCAGAGATAAATCAATAGATCCTGGTGAGAAAATGACTTAAGCTGAAAAACATAACTGATAACAGGAACTAACTTGTTTCACAGACGTCCCATAACATTAGATGTAGTGATAAACGGACAAGTACGACTTGTTGTTTAGAAAGAATTCATTTTAGGTTTTGCTAAATCTACAGAATCATTTGAACTTAACTATCCTGTAACTTTAACTGGTTTGAAATATCACATAAATGAGTTTCAGTAAAGTTTTATGCAAGCACAAAGCTAAAGAATTCTTTAAATCATGTAGAAGAAAAAGAGGCCAGATTCAAGCAAGAGCAACACTTCTTCTAACTGAAAAACCACCCTTGGCCTTTTTTTCAGCCTCACAAAGCTAAACTGTTGAAAATGTGCTTCCGTTTGAGACGCTGCGCCATCTCCTCTCATGGGCTAACTACCTCTTTCTTTCTCTTGCCTCTCGTCGATGGAAACACGACCACATAAGAAGCACAGCCATCTACGCACGCAGCGGCCGTATCTGAAACCTATCACAAAGATAATCAGAGAAATAATTTCTGGAACCTGAAACGAAAAAAGTTACCTATTTCTTTTGAATGCTTCAACAGAAAGTTTCAGCAGAAAAGTTCCTGATTTATCTGAACCAGTAATTTAGAACAAGTTAAAAACAGTATCAGTGAGTTCAGATTATATTAGAGGCAGATACTAAGATATGGCAAAGACGTGTCAAACACATGACCCCTGTCCCAATCCAAACTCCATCCTCCTCTTTACATCTACATATTCCTCAATGATACGCCCACGTCCCACAAACGGAACAGCGTATTGCTGCATTATTACAGACAGACAGACAGACGGGTAGGCAGGCAGGCACAGGGGCAGACGGCTCATGACCCCCATAAGCATGTGGAGACGTCTGAGAGCAAAAACACACAGTCCCTGTGTTCCAGGCATAGCAGTGGGCGTGTGTATATGGTACCTCACATTTCTCCCAGGGTGGGACTGTGGGAACCGCGCTGTCACTTCCTGTCCCTGCAGGCCTCAGCCAATCGCCATCAGATAAGCA